>NW_015506586.1:214483-224185 GCF_001515645.1 Sinocyclocheilus grahami
ACACACACACACACACACACACACACACACACACACACCACTGCTGCAGTGTCTCTCAGCAACATCAACACACTTTCTCTTCTAAGCCTGTGTGTATTTTCATGCGTTCATAGGCAGCAGTTCAATGATTGTAAACTGGTAGCTCATGAGTAATAATTTATGATAGCGATAATTACTAGTAAATAATAATTCATTACTCTGACTATTTGCAAAACATGAAAAATCCTGTCTTTTTATGGTACAATGTAAAATGTGAAATAAAGTGTAGATGTTAGTATTTCTGATACCTGATATGGCCCTTAACGGCATGAAGCTAATGTATCATATTTAGATTGAAGCCCTTTAAATGATCAACATGATCAAAACTTTGCTGAAACACCTATTGTGTGCTGAAAGCACACAATCTACTACATGCCTTCTGTCTCTGATTTCAATTTATTTATTTAGTTATTTATTTAAAAAAAATAAAATGTATTTTATTATGATTGTACAAACATCACCTTCAGCTTCATGTGTATTTTTGCTGTAATGTAAACATAATAATAACTTTGATATTATTAGTAATATTTCAAGATAAACATATTACTGGACTGAAGAAACTTGTTACTTGATTATTCATATATTTTTTTTAAATCATGTTCAAATGTGAATATCAAATATGATCATTCAGGCTTTTGAGGAATTATATTTGTACATCGCTCAATCATCAATGTATTGCGTTGATTTTTATGTTTTGACACTACATAACTTTGATCATAAAACTAAGCATTTAAATATCATCTAAAACATATTATTGAAAAATAAAGAATGACAACAGATATTACTATCTGTTTTATGTAAGTAGCCTGTTAAACTAGTATAAACTGTTCCAAACTTGTCAGGATTTACAGGCTTAATCAATCAATTAATCAAATTTATTTATTTATTTAGTGTAAAATTTCAATAAGCTGTTCCATTAACAACAACAACAACAACAAAAATTGATTTTTCTTTCACACTGTTATTTTAAATGTCAGTCTTTACAGGGTTAAAATAACTTTAGTTAGTGTAACGTATTGTAGTTTGGTTAATTCAGGGACAAAGCCAAACAAATAAAACCACTAAAATTATTTTTAAAATATATTTATTATTATTTTTTTAGGTTAAGGTCTTTAGCAACACAGGTTTTTGCCATTTTTCAGAAAAAGAAACAGAGCTGAAATTTAAGAGAGAGACGGGGGAATCCGGCCCCGCTGACCCCATGACGTAAGCATATTCACCACAACGAAAAAACTAAATCAAAAACACAGGTGTTATGTCATCGTAGACGGGTATGCATGCCTTTTATTAATTTCTCATCCGCAGGTTGAAACGTTAACAGAATTTGCAAATTCAAACGTGACACACACACACACACACACACACACACCTTTGTTTGTCTAATACTGCCGCTCTGACACACCAAAGCCTCTCGTGTTTTTACTTGCTAATCAGGATTACACACTGAATGAAGATTTCTAATGGAGTGAAGGCAGAATTACAGTTAATATGCCGCCAGACCAGAGGCAGATTTACAGCAACGTTTCCTCAAATCCATTAAGAGTTCGCTTTACTGGAATAGTTAAGCATGAAAATGAAATTTACTCACCCAAACCTGTGCACTGTTACTATTTGAAATGAATAAGATCATTTTTGAAGACGTATTACGCAGCTCTTTTCCATACAAAAACAGTTCATAGTGACCATAAACGTACACTGTAAAAAAGTTCTTTTTCGAAGATTATTAGAGTGTTTGGTAACACTTATTCACTATTAACTACGACTTTTCCCTCAATAAATTCCTAATGATTGTTTTGCTACATATTATAATTTTTAGGCTTTCTATACTAAAAACAAACAAAACAAAACAAAAAAATTACACTGTATTTATGAAATTGACTAGCCATTTCTAAGTGAAAATTACTTAGAATTCTACATCTTAATTTTAAAAATATGGTCAATACAAGTTACACGATAGCTTTTTTCTCTAAAAGATCTCAAATCTCTTTGCTTCTACTCTGTAAATTGTTGTAAATAAAACAAAGAAGTTGATAAACGTTGAAAATAAAACAAAGATTAGTTGACCACATTTAAAGAAAATGATCATAATTTATTTATCAAATAAATAAACGTAATGCATACTGTGATGTGTTACTTGCTGTTTATTTGTATTTGTGAAATTTACTACCAATTTCTAAGTGAAAATTATTTCAAAGTAAAACCTAGACAATTTTTTGTTTGTTTGTTTCCGTGTAATCAGTATGTCACACAATAGCTTTGTATGAGGGAAATTTTTGTTGTTCATTATTTATTTATTTATTTACATTTTTTGTTGATCAAATATGTTCCATCGGCCAAAGCTCTAAACCCTGATTGCTTCTACACATTAAAATAAATAAATAAATATTCAAAGTTGTGAATAAAATTAAGTTAGTGGACTACATTTTACAAGAAAATACTATTTCAGTGTGTATACTTTAAAATCAAATGTTTATTTCAGTGTGTTGCTTGCCATATCTCAGTAATTGTTAGTGAAATCTCTAGCAATTTCTGAGTGAAAAATTGACACCATTTTTTATTCCAGTGTATGTTTAGACTAAAAAGACTTTTATGCACTTTTTATGATTTTCTTTTTTTTTTTTGTCATTATTGGAGCTTGACATATTAATGAACTTGCAAACTTGCATAATAACAGCATACAGGATGGAAGAGACAAGAGGGGTGATAAATAATGGCAGAATTTGTTTGTGCGATTAAGTGCAGATTTGAATGACAATAAGGGGTCATCTTTACAATATATCAAGCATTTTAATACTTGAGGTATAACAATATCACAGCAGAAACCCTGTAGATCAAGAGACCTACCCAGACCTGATTGACTCATGCCGTCACAATGTTTATCGGTTGCATTTCATTCCTTTTCTTTTTTTTTCTAAGCAATTAGAAACAAGAGATGGTCGCTGTAGGAGTGCCAGGGCTGTGCAGTTTCCGCTCATGTCGTTTGTAAAGGGCTTAACTACACCATTTTTTATTCCAGTGTATGTTTAGACTAAAAAGACTTTTATGCACTTTTTATGATTTTCTTTTTTTTTTTGTCATTATTGGAGCTTGACATATTAATGAACTTGCAAACTTGCATAATAACAGCATACAGGATGGAAGAGACAAGAGGGGTGATAAATAATGGCAGAATTTGTTTGTGCGATTAAGTGCAGATTTGAATGACAATAAGGGGTCATCTTTACAATATATCAAGCATTTTAATACTTGAGGTATAACAATATCACAGCAGAAACCCTGTAGATCAAGAGACCTACCCAGACCTGATTGACTCATGCCGTCACAATGTTTATCGGTTGCATTTCATTCCTTTTCTTTTTTTTTCTAAGCAATTAGAAACAAGAGATGGTCGCTGTAGGAGTGCCAGGGCTGTGCAGTTTCCGCTCATGTCGTTTGTAAAGGGCTTAACCCTACTTGGACCTGTTTATTTGCATCCCTCTGTGAGTTTCGCCCATCCACGATGAAGCCTCACGCTACTGTACCCCAATAAAAACAGAAAACATAGTCAGAGATGGCATGAACTGACTCTGAAGGACGCGTATTGTGGATTCTGCCAGTGCCCAACAAGCCCTCTTTATGATGGCAGGAATTATGATGGCCATGTTGGATATGTGAGATCGCTGGTGGCGAGCAAGATAAGTCGAGTAATTGTCACTTACTGTAACAGCGACTCCCATTCATTAAGAGCCCGTGTCTAATAAACTACTGGAGGAAAGGAGGCCAGCTGTACTGTGAAGCCTCACACAAGGCGGCTCTTTCTCTGCAGCCCCAAACTTTGTCAAAAGGCGAAACTGTCTACGAGGCGCTCTGTGATTCAACAGAGATTCCAATAGAGGTTTGTCTTGGGGGAGCAAACAAGGGCTTCCTTTTGACTAAATAATGAAAAATAGGCTGTTCAAGAGGGACAGCAAAAACTGATATAGCTTCTTTTTTAGACTAGTTCCAGTTATGTCAACTGGAAAACAAACAATTAGAGGGTTGTTGTGATACTTTACTTTTTGCCTAAAAGTCAAGGCTGCATAATTTGCAGCAATAGTTGATCATAAAGCTGACCAAACTTGTAAAGGATCTTGTCCACAAAGACCTTTAAAAAAAAGACATTTCCTTTAAAAAATTTTTTTTTAAATAATTTACATTACAATCAAGCACATATCCTGCCATAATGTTACTGCTAAAAAAAGGATTCTAAAATTATGCAATTTTGAACAATTATTTGTTTTTACTTAATTATTCATAATTATTTAAATTGTAAATTTGTAAACACCATGAGAGTATTTGTTTAATTGCCTTAAAATTATGCTGACTGTTTTTTAAATGCCCTGTCATTCATTTTCATGTAATTGTCAAACAATAAAAATAAAGAAAATAGAATAAATAGACGTTATTCTATTCATGCCATATACTTTATACACAATACATTCAAGTTTGATCAAAAGTGACAGTAAAGACATTTATAATGTTGCAAAAATGCATTTCAAATAAATGCTGGTCTTTTAAACTTTGTTCATCAAAGACTTTGGGGGGAATACACAAAAATATTAAAATATAAGGTAGAATATCTGTTTTCAACATTGATAATAATCAGAAATGATGCTGAAAATGTAGCTTTGCATCTCAATAATAAATAACATTGTATAATATATTCACATAGAAAACAATTATTTTACACTTATTGTTTTTATTGTTTACAGCGAGCATAAAAGACTGTTCAAAAACATGAAAACAACTTCTTGTTCCCAAACTTCTGAATGGTATGGTGTATATATTATTTTGTGAGATGCACCTTACCAGGCCAAAGGGAGGTGACCAAAAGAAGCAATTTGACCAACCTTATGGTTATCAGATTCGTTAGTTTACCCATAACCTATCAAAATAGTTAGACTTTCCTGTTCTCGTATCTAACTCACACCTACATTACAATGGCCTCCCCATCACTGAATTCTTACATTCTCTCCTCTAGAGCCATACAAACCAGTTGCATTGTGGAGTCCATGAATAGAAGCCCTCCAATTCCTGAACCCCAAATTTTTCAACAGTTGAGTGAATTTTTCATACAGTTGAGTGAATTCCAGAGGTGCTTCAAGAGGAACACATGTCCTCGACTATGCTGACATTTGAATGCATTTCTAGGAACCCTGTCGGTTTGGGGTGTCTTTGCCGGATCATGGTGGGCCATTATGAGTCCTTCTCAACTTCCTGTCAGTAACTGTCTGAGGGATGCAAGTACTAACTTCTTGGAATGTGGCAAGTCCTTGTGAACTATTTCCTTTTCTTTTTCAACCACTGTTTGTTGCTTTATAAAGTTCCTTTTTCTAACCTTTAAACTGATGGGTTACTGACCCTGTGCAATGGTAAATATACCCTAGGAACAATGTAATTCTACAAAATGGGCATTTTGGGAATCCGCTGCCAAACAACCCATTGTCACTCTATGAAATATTAATTTCTAGCAACTTTACTTGCTATAGCAAAGCAGCTAAACCTCATTCTAAACTCATCCGGAGAGGCGTGGGTTCATATTTACAGAGTTATACCAATTTTGCAGGGACTCAAACAAGAACTCCCATAAGGATATTTGCTGTTATTAACTGAGCTCATGGCGGTTTAGCGCAGACCAATTAAGACTCATATTTGCTTATACAATTGTTAAGTTTCTCCAAGGACCATTGTGATTGGGGCCATACATCCCATTGTTTTCTGATAATTAATGATACTTTGGTTTACTTTGGACTGTACGGGGATATGAGTATAAGACAGCTAAAAGAATGGGAGAGATATATAGTAAGCCACAATTCAAACACACAAGGCTCTGATGACAAATGACTAACTTCAGAAGGTCAGAATAAAAGTCAACACGAGAGAGCAGCTTCACTCCTGAATCCAAGCCAAAGCTCCATTGAGGAATAAGTTCGAGGGATGAGTTTTAGGAGAAAGTTGGATTATTGAATCCAAGGGGGAAGTGGGATTGACTCCATCTGTCGAGAGGGTCTTCCAGCTGACTTTAGCCCACATGCTGGATGCTGGCTCAGGAAGCTCTCTCACACTTCCTCCCGCAGTCCTCGACAAGATCATCGAAGGGGGGAGTGTACCAAAAGGCATAGCCTCTATCTAAGGGTCTTTGTCCCTATAGGGGGGCGAACAGTGGGATCCTACAGGGAAGGAAACACATGCCCCCTCCTTCAACAACAGCAGGAGGAGAAAGAAAGCACATTACATGCTTGAAAATCAGCCCGCTGCCATTATTTTAGTTACCAAACCAGTGGGGGGACACTGTCGCTTTCAGACGTGCTCTTCAGGTCCTGAGTCGCGAGATGGGCGGATGAGATTTTCCTTGGCTCACATCACAGATTTTATGAATGCACCTGCTATTGTGACTCCCTGCATTGTTGTGGTGTTTTGTTGAGTGTCACATCTCGGTAATGGAAATGAGGCAATAAAACAAAAGGGAAGTTGGTATCAGTTTCACCTGTACACAAAAGTGTGCCACAAGCGTGGTATTCAAAGGAAAGTTGGTTTACTCAAAGCGCAGATAAGAAAAACGTGCTAGCTGCTCGATTACCAGACTAGCCATTCATAAAGTACGGCAAACATGTAAATATACAATAATAGATTTCAAAACAACTGTAGACACGCCTCTACAGTAATACTACTGCACATGTATACTTGGCAAAGTTGAGTAACAGTAGATGTTTAACTTGATTTTTTCCTCCTCCTTTTCTCTCCCTATTTTTTTTTCCAGTATTTTTTTCTAAGCATGGCGGTGATAATTGGATTGTGTGGACACCTGTATGAGAGCAGTATATCCAGGGGATTAGAGAACGGGATGGGTGAGTCAACTCAAATTATTGTCACGTTAACCCATACAACTGGCAACCGCCTCCCCCTACTACTCACTAAAATAAGGTCCCAGTGGCCACAGAACCTGCCCAACTTCTTTACAACCTCTAGAGCCACAAACATACAGGTGATTTTCTAAAGCTGGTGCATTAAATAGGTGGTTCTCAACTGGTTTTGCTTCAAAAGCCACAGTTCCAACATTGCTTATCGTGCAAAAGTAAACTGTTGATTTCTACATTCTCAGAAAAAGGGGTACAACAGCTTGTCCCTTGTCCCAGTACCTTTATTAATGTTCATAATAGTACTTTAAGGGTACATATTACTAGTCTAAGGAACTAATATGCACGTTTTTGTTGTAAATAAAGTACAACGTTGCCCTTTTAAGTGTTCTTCTCCAGTGACAAGCTGTTGTTCCACTAAAGGTACACATTTTGCCTTTTTTTTCTGACAGTGTAAATGTCACATGAATATAGATTTCATCATACAGATTGCAGCATATCATCCTCTACACAACAAATCGTGGTCAGCACAAATCATATATTTATCCTGATTTTAACCTATTTTTAATTTAGTATGGGTTGTATTGTCATGCTGGCATTAGGGTCAGTGACCTGACTAAATGTGTTTGTCCTATCTATAAAAAAATACATTAAACATGCAATTCATACATATTATGACTTGCTTAAAAGTATTGTACATTTATTTAGATATTTTTCTGGGTTATAAAGTAAAATAAGCTGATACATATTCCTGTAAAATAAAATAAAATAAAACATTATTGAAATACCTTATTAAGTAGTTTGGCATAATCGTTTATTATTATTTCTTAGAAAAGAAGTGAACCAACATGCAGAAACAACAACAACAAAAACAACAACAGCAATCAGGAAGTTATATAATAGAAATAAGCCCTTCACAAATCTCTTACTTTTTACCGTGAAAAATAAAATTAAAAACATTTAGAAAATAATGACTAATATCGGTGCACTGTGTGTATGTGGTCAGCACAAATCATATATTTATCCTGATTTTAACCTATTTTTAATTTAGTATGGGTTGTATTGTCATGCTGGCATTAGGGTCAGTGACCTGACTAAATGTGTTTGTCCTATCTATAAAAAAATACATTAAACATGCATACATATTATGACTTGCTTTAAAGTATTGTACATTTATTTAGATATTTTTCTGGGTTATAAAGTAAAATAAGCTGATACATATTCCTGTAAAATAAAATAAAATAAAACATTATTGAAATACCTTATTAAGTAGTTTGGCATAATCGTTTATTATTATTTCTTAGAAAAGAAGTGAACCAACATGCAGAAACAACAACAACAAAAACAACAACAGCAATCAGGAAGTTATATAATAGAAATAAGCCCTTCACAAATCTCTTACTTTTTACCGTGAAAAATAAAATTAAAAACATTTAGAAAATAATGACTAATATCGGTGCACTGTGTGTATTCAAGATGTAAAGAAAATGTTATTACTTTGTATTTGATGGTTGCACTACATGACATTTTAGAGTCATTAGAATGTAATGTTTTCTTGCAAATAGTATAATTTTGGTTCAAATAGGATGACATGAAACCAAAATGAATACAAGTACATTTGAAAGAACATGGCACATGCATTTTAAACTAGATTTTAAAAACGTTTTCTTTATCATGGACATTGTTGTACGCCATTGATCCATTACTGACTCAGTAACCTCACAAATTTGCATCAACAACAAAAGATAAGGAAAGTGTTTTCTCTTATCAAAATTTTTTATTTGTTGTAACCACACACAATTACATAGTTAGATGCATTTTATTATTTGCATTTAGCATTGTTTCCCCCTTCTGTCTGCCATCACAACACACTTGTGACCCAGTTGGGAGCCACTGCTGTAGATAAGCCGGTAGATGAGCTTTTACGCAAGATTAACTTTTATCTATTAAGAGTAAGTATTAGGAATATTGTATCCTTTAGTGTTTGATATCACATTCGGTCTTGGTGCACGAAGGATAAATGTCAGACACTACTGCCAACAGGCCTTGTATAAGCTCGTCAGGGCGGCCATCGTTAGCAGGAGTTTGTAAACAGAGCGTAGGGTGTGTGGAAGGGGGGCAGAGGTGCAGAAAGACGAGACGGCAATAGTGAAACTCAAGCTGGTCGGAGCAGGGGAAGGAGGGGGCGCTTGTTTGACCACCGGGATGAGCGATGGGTCGACGGTCCCATCAGAAAGCACTGCCACGGCAACTGCGCGGATTCACTAGGTGTCGTCTAGGCAGGTAATTCATCAGCCCATGCCGGGGCTGGGCCTCCGAAAACTTCCCATGGTCACTTCTGAGTGCGAATACGTAATGAGCTGGAGGGCTCCACATTTGCCACGGCTGATTAGACGAGAACAATGAGCCCAAACAGAACTGGCAGTCCTCACAATGGGGACTGGAAAGCCTCAAGGCGTTGCCCCCATATTTCTAGAGGAGGAAGAGAGAGAGAAAAGTGAACAAAACTGTAGTTTATAACTGTCCTCTCTCTTTTGGATGGCTGTTGTACATGTACAATACTTTGTCACTAGATTTCCGAGAGTGTGTATGTGTGGTAAGGTTGTGCTCAAAGCCTAAAGAATGATGGGAAACAGTGTTTTGTCATATTTTAATTAGAAGACAGAGAAATATAGTTTGTTGTTGTTGTTGTTGTTTTATCTAAATAATGAGAATTTGGATCAGGATAATTGTAAACTAAAACGTAAAATGATATATATATATATATATATATATATATATATATATA
>NW_015506586.1:224280-239305 GCF_001515645.1 Sinocyclocheilus grahami
ATGTATATATAAATACAAAAACATACAGTATATATTTTGAAAATATTTACATGTCTATATTTATATTCATATAATTTATATTATAAATAAATATATTTAATATATAAACAACATTTTTCTGAAATATATACATGCATGTGTGTGTATTTATATATACATAATAAATGTACACAGCACACACACATATATAATGTAAACAAAAACTTTTATTTTGGATGCACGATTAATTGTTTGACAGCACTAATAAATATATATATTGCTTGAAATAAAATAATTGTCAACTTAAAGAAAATAAATATAACAAATGAAACGTATTTTATTTCAACTATTTGCAAATTTTCATTTAGTTAGCTTGAAATTTAATTAACTAAAATTAAAATTTGTATAAAATAATACATATATTTTAAAAATAGTCGGTTATTTACTAGCCCAAGTCAAAAGAACCCACTGCAAGGTTTCTAGATATAGAATTCTTCACCGCTAGATGAAAATTAACTCAGCAAGCCGATTGATGTGACGTATCATTCACGTCTGTTGCAGGATGAGTTAAGTTGAAGATGGAAACTTGTGCAGTATGTGTTGCTATATGCACACTTTAGCAAACTCCAGTGATAACAGCATAAAAATGGCTCGACTGTCATTTAGTTCCTATGAAATTATTAAATTATTTTCTCACTGATTATTTGTGTGCAATATTAACATACTGTTTATAGCTACACTGAAATTAACAGTCCTTTTCTGACCAACCAAAAATGTGGTAATCTTAACTAAGCAATTTGGCCTGGAAAGAGATCAACGTCATTAGCGTCTTTTGTTTGACAAAGAGGAACTGGCTCGTGGAGAGCGTTCAATCTCCGCAGCAGGCGTATCTCTTTGAACACACTCTACGAAATGAGTTTCTCTATCAGTTGGAGGCCGTTTCGCTCTCCACTTTAAAAATAGAGATGATGGGAGGGAAGCCCTTGGAATATTTATTGGGAGGGGGGAATAAATCCGCAATCCACCAATAATTTTCCCTTCTCGGTCACATGTTCTTCCCGGCCATGACTTTTTTTTAGTTTTTTTTCCAATTACTTAACGGTATTTACATATTATTTTAATGTACTGCGGCAGATACGCGCCATGCCACAGCCCAGCAATGAGGCGCTGAAAGAATTCACGCTTAATTGTATTTCATAAATCATATTGGGAGCCCCTTCAGAATAAGCTCCCTGTAACAAAATGATAAAATGGCCAATTATGAGAAAATTCCAGGATCTGTAATTTACTAAACACACTCCAGAGAGAATCTTTTGAGGGGAAAGATAGACTCCCTGTTGAATTGTTTTCCTTTAGAGTGGCTTTATGCTATATTACTAAATAAATTATAATTGTTTGTGATTATTCGTGCTTGTTTTCGACAGATCTTTACACATACAGCATCCGTCACTTTGACCCCACCCCCCCATCAGGGAGATTGAACCCAAACTAGTGTTTGCAGTCTAAACTGTAGCCTTTTAAACACAAATACCTGAGGTGATAGGTAGAGATAGCAGCTCCATCACTCTCAGAGCTGCTCAAATTCCTAATCACAGTATTTGTTTTAGCTTTTGCAGGTTCTGGCCAAACCTGTGGGCTGAATTCTCCTGATTCGTTGTCTCGCGGAGGACCAGATCTGGGGACATTGGTGTCAGCAAACTTCGAGCATCAACTTTGACCTCTCAGTATATTCATATGCTGGACGCATGCTAAAATTATTATGTATATGGAATTTACTAATGTCACTGCATTCTGCGTGACTCATTTCACCAAAAGAAACTCCTATCCATTTATGATAAAAAAAAAATAGGTTAGACTTTATCTTGATAGTCCACTTTAGACATTTTACTAACTATAAGTAACTTTGTAACTACATGTCAACTACATGTCAACTAATTCTCATTAATTTGCAACTACATGTCTACTAACTCTCAGAGTAGACTGTTAGGGTAGGTTTAGGGTTAGTAGAATGTTGACAAAGAAAGTGTTACAAGATATTAAGCAGACAGTCTACTAATACTCTATTAACTGCTAGTTGACATGTAGTTGCAAAGTTACTTGCTGTTAATAGAATGTCTAAAGTGGACTATCGAAATAAAGTGTTACCAAAAAATATTTTAATGCAAGATATCTTTTTTTTAGATTGTCTTTAAAAATGATTAGTAATGTCCCTCTTTGATGCCATACTTTTTTTATGTTTGACAAATCAATGTAAGATATCATTTTGAAATGTTTGTCGATTGCTTTATTTGGTTTTTGAGATAGATTTAATGCATTTTAAATGTTTATCTAAAAATAAAAAATATAGTTTTATAATTAAGCTTCAGTCAAATTGCCCAAGCAAAAATAACTTAAGTACACTACTCCAGTTTTAAACCACTGTAAATAGAATATAAAAACAAAATACTCTAATAGGGACTCTAATGAGTCATTGAATCATTTATTTGAAATGAAACAACCAAATGAACTGATTCACTAAAATTATCTGCACTTTTAAGCCAGTTTAAGAGAGTCTTTGATTAGCTCATGTGTCTGAGAAGCTCTGCATGTGATAAAAGATGCTTTGTCACGCTACTGGTTGAAAATGTATTTGTTACTTTGTTAGTAATACTTATAATCAAAATACTCACAATCAAAAACGTATTGCTGTGAACTATAGGTCAGAGACTTATGTTCAATGATATGGAAATAAATTCAATGTCAATTCATTGTTTGTTTGTTTCACCTATCACAATATTGGGATGTTTTTTTTTCTCTGCAAATATTGATATATGCAATTGATTATATAGCATATAATGTAAGTAATTATATTAAAATGCATTATACAAAAGGAAAAACTTTTAATAATCTACTTTTTACTTGTATGTTGGTTTTACATTGTTTTGAAAAGGGTTTAAATGTAATGATTCTAAAAATGTCATGTGGTATGACCATTAAATAAAATGCATTATATTTTATTACCCCTTCTGAATACATTTGAATATACACATCTGTTTTTTAGTTCTACTTTTTTTAGGTAAGTTTTTTTTTTCTTCCTAAATATCATGAACTAATAATAAATGCCATTACATGTTTTGGGGGAAATCACACCATATTATATTTTAGAAGCTGAACTAAACTGTATTATCCTAAAATTACCAAATTATCTGTTATTTTGAAAGATTTGCTAACATCATTTTGTTTTATATATATTTTTTCCTACATATGTTGGTTGCACCACATGACAGAAGTTTTCAATTATTAATAAGCAGTAAAGCATTCTTGTCATTTCTTTTTTAAAGAAATAATAATAAATGATGTCAAAATAATTAAGTGGGGTTTACTTTGAGGAATTTATGATATCAGGAGAACAGTTGCATCACCCTGACATTTTTTGTATTGTGGCAGTTTCGAAATTATATAGTCGGTTAGTGGTGCTAAAAGTGCGTTTAGTGTTATCCGAAGCAGATGGATGTGAATCTGGCAGCGTTTTATTGCATTGGTTGTTGTACACATCACAGCAGTTTAGAAATAACATTTCCAGTGGGTGGCACTAAAAGTGTATTCGGTTTTATCCGAAGCAGATGAACGCAAATCTGGAAAAGTTCAATTAAGTTGCTTGTTGTAGGTATCGCGGAAGTTTAGAAATTAAACGCCAGGTGAGTGGTGCTAAAAGCACGTTCAGATTTATTTGAAACAGACTAATGTGAATCTGCCAGTATTTTATTACGTTGATTGTTGTTCGGAAAGTAAATGTTCAGTGAGTGGTGCTAAAAGTATGTTCGGTTTTATCTGAAGCAGATGAATGTGAATCTGGTAGTGTCTTATTGCATTGTTTGTTGTACGTATCACGGCAGTTCGGAAATTAAATGTCCAGTGGGTGGCGCTAAAAGTGTGTTTGGTTTTATCCGAAGCAGATCTGGAAAAGTTAAATTATGTTTACATCGCGGGAGTTCAAAAATGAAATGTCTCGTGAGTAATGCTAAAAGCACATTCAGATTCATCCAAAATCGACAAACATGATTCTGCCAGCATTTTATTACGTTGGTTCTTGTATTTATCACAACTGTTCAGAAATGAAATGTCGAATGAGTGGCGCTAAAATAACCTTCAGATTTATCTGAAACAGATAAAAGTGAATCTGTAAATGTTTTATTACGTTGACTGTTGTATTGTAGCAGTTGAGAAATTCTATGTTTGGTAAGTGCTAAATGTGTGTTCGGTTTTATCCAAAGCAGTTGAACAGATAGCAGTGTTTTATTGCATTGGTTGCCGTACGTGTGCCCGTAGTTAGGAAGTGAAATGGCCGGTGAGTGGCGCTAAAAGCACATTCATATTTATCCGAAACAGATGAACGTGAATCTAGCAAATGTTAATTATGTTGGTTACTGTATGTATTGCAACAGTTCGGAAATAAAATGTCTAGTAAATGGCACTAAAAATGTGTTCAGATTTATCCAGATCAGATGAACATGAATCTAACAACATTTTATTCCATTGATTGTTGTACATATTGTAACGAATCGGACAATTCTTGGTGATTGGCTCTAAAAGTGTGTTCGGTTTTACCCGAAGCAGATGCATGTGAATCTGCCAACGATTTATTGCTTTGGTTGTATGCATTGCCACAGTTCAGAAATGAAATGTAAGCTGAGTGATGCTAAAAAAGCTAATGCTTTGTCATGTTTGAAAATCACGTTGTTAACAAAAGCTGGTAATGTTAACCTGATAATGCCGTACCAGGTGCGCTACTGAGCAAGTTTACTATGTCACAAAAGCCATACATATGGAGCAAAGTATGTGATGAAAATGTTAAAATGTATTATTTAAATCATGCACTGCAGTAAAAGTTATAATATTGGGCAAGGAATGTAATGAAAATAAGTGTTTATTAATCAATAAACTTGCCCTGTAATCATCATTTGTGTGAATGTAAATAAAAGTTTTATTTTATTTCAACTGGAAACTGCAGTGAATTTTATGTATAGGCACATTTAGCAAAACTGTTTTTTTCCATACTGTAGGTTTGTGAAATCTCTTCCTGTGAAATTGATGATGCCAATGTGTCCGTGACACCTTTAAACGAATCATCACATCTGAAGGTACATTTATTCAAGTCAAAGTCATCTAGCGTTCAGAGAAGAGCAGCGTTGGCTCTGACATATCCACCACGGGCCACCCATCATGTTGGCTTTATGTTGTCCGTATGTTAGGTTGCTGTTATTTTGCCGTCTCCCTCAGGCACGGCTCAAATTTGCTGACTTCATTTACCGCCAGTCACCCGAGGCGCGAATCATGGGAGATAGTCATAGGTGGTTAGCGTGTTAGTACACCTGACAGATGCGCAGTGCAACTGCGGTATGCCGAAAAACATCTGATCCTGTAGCCTCGGGCCACAGATACCGCAGAAACGTGTTGTGTGGAAGACGGACAGTTATGCAAAATTATATTCGTGCTGCTAATCCTACTTAGCATACATCTGTGATGTGACTGCGAGTGTTTGTTATCTACAGCGTTTCACAGGTATATCATCCATATTTAAACACAAGCAAACAACAGCTGGAAGTTGACAGTACACGTTCTCCGTTGTGACGGGCAAACTTCAGGAGACAGGAGCCTCTTTCTCCGTTAATTGATTGGGTGTTGAGTGGGCGGAAAAGGCCGGGCTGAAGCCCCAAAGCGCAGCGCCTGAATTAAAACTTCAATCCCCCATGTAAGACTCAAATTCATCCGTGACCCGACATTATACAAATGAGCAGGGAACTGATAGGTGCCTTCTCCGTAGATGGAGTCCCTGAGCTGTAGGCCAGGGATGGGGGAAGGGGATTGACCCTGCTGTTCATCTCGTCTCTTTCAACGTGAGAACAGCAAAGAGTTTTGAAGGATCCCTTGAAACACTTTCATTTTGTATGGCGTCAACAAGACGGCAGGAGTTAAAGTATCTCTCCCACAGGACCTTGCAGAAACAACCAGAGAACAAGTTTATTTCTTAGATAGCTTATGAGACTTTTTCTTAAGCTTGACTATGACTATTTTCACTCTTGATCCAACCCTGAATGTGGTTCATACACTCTCAGAAATAAAGGTTCAAAAGCTGCCACTGGGCCAGTACTCTTTCCAAAGGTACTAGGTACTAATAAGGGCCTTTCGCACCGATTTAGTTCCAGAACTAAATGTACAGTACTAAAGTACTGGGATGATTTTGTGCGAACTATTTCCCAGTACCATTTAAAGGGTTGCATTCGCACCGACAGTGTGTACTAAGAAGTGACGTAAGCCGGTCGACAGCGTCGTCATTTGTGCGTGGCGTTCAACAACAGAAACAAAGAAGAGCAACATTAACAACAGGAGGATGGAGGACGCTGTGATCTGAGCTCTTTTTGTTGTCTCGCAGGTTTCACAATAATGGACATGGAAAGTCGATGTATACGTAAAGTGATTGAAAGAATGGAAAGGAGGACTAAGAATCTCCAACGTCAACTGTCAGTGCTTCATTTGCTACAAGTGCCTGCACTTCAGCGTCCGTCCATCTATCGCTGTTCTCCATACTTGTGAAATAAGTTGACACAATGTTTACAGTATGTTTACACGGCGTTTTAAATCATGGCGGGTGAGGGTGTTTTCGTACGCGTTTTGCCAATCAATGTCTACTTGCGTCACGGGTAGTATCAGTTGTGCCGGTTAGACCCTGCTCCGGAGTAGAAGCTAATTTGGTTCTCGAAAAAGGCAGTCCGGTACTAAAATCGCACCCAGTTCCGGCGGTGCGAAAACACCAAAAAGTGGGTAGTTCCACAATTAGTTCTGGTATTATGAAAAGGTTCCCGCGTTGCGAAAGGCCCTATGTATAAACCCTTTAAAAAGGTACCGCCCCAGCGACAGCTTTTGTTGCGTATTATTTGATTCCGTACCACGGCACAATTGTTATGAATGTGAATATTACTGGCAGTTGTTTACTCCTGTCACTAGGTAACGACTCATGAGGAGCAGATGCCAGCTTACATGTTTTCTTTTTGTTTTTGGATTCATTAAAACACGCACGGAAATCATCGCATCTGTCTGCCAGAAGAATGAATTGCTTCAACTTTAACATGACTTACAGCAATGGGAAATGCATGATATTATAATAGGCAAATTATAAGCATTATTATTGGTTCATTTCCACAATTTACTTTTGACTGCTTTCAAACCACACTCGTGTTTTGGGAACAGAACTCAAAATCTCTAGCATTTTAATTAAATATATTGGCAGCTATATGTTTTCATGTATAAAAATCATTTTATACCGTTTGAGAAATTAAGTGTGATATTTTAAAGACAAAAATATTTGTAAATTTTTATTTAAGCAAATTATTTAAATTAAACTGTTATATGTGTGTTATATTATGTATATTAACATGTATGTAACAAAATATTGTAAATTATGTAAAATTGTAAACTTATGATTATATACAGTCAAACCAAAAGCTATTCAGACACCAGATATAATTGTTTATATTTGTTTTACTAGTGGGTGCAGGACACTATAGTTCATGAATGTAAGTGAGGATAGCAAAACAAAGTGAACTGTGACATATTATAGTCAAAAATACTTCATACCAGTAAAATTTGGAATCAAAAGACTTTGACCTGACCATGTTTTGCTTATGTGTTTTTTTTTCTTTAATTGCTAATGCACTTTTTACACCTCAGACTGAACAAAATTAAGCATTGCTCAGTAATTAGTTGACCTAAATTGTCATTATCTAATTGTGTACTAAAATTTAACAGCTGAAAAATTTTTGGTTGACATTATCAAGATGAATTTGTTCTGACACAGTTTAACTCTGAGTTCTTGTCATATATATATATATACATATGAAACCTTGTTTTAATACTTCACTCACACACACACACACACACACACACACATATCAGTTATATATGCATAGTTATTTATATATAGTTACAGTTCATTAGTAAAACTGAAAGCAAAAGCAAAAACAAGAGTGAAACACTGAATCTGACTAACTGATTGAAGAATAACTGATCATGTGATCATTTTCTTGATTGCAGGACAAACAAACACATCATCCCACAGCAGTGGCTCCTTAATATGGGTGACAGTGCCATTTGAACGGCATGGAGGGGCCGCTATGAACTGGCATATTCTTATGGCCACCGTGGGGTGGTAGGACGACGTGAACAGTGCAGACTTCATAAGAGCCCACACAAGATGACTGTCTGCTCTTGACTGAGGGATTGTTTACGATATGAAAACTCTCACAGCAGCAAACTGTAATATCACTGCCAGCCCAGATTTGATTTGTTGTTTAGAAACAGTAATGCTTTTGCCTTTGACAGTAATGAATGTCCCTTTTAGGTTCTGGTGCTGGGCACGGACAGTTTTGATTGTTTACGTTTAAATGTTCATAATATTTCAAATACAAAACTCGCAGAAATTAAGCCTGTGTTGGTAGGTCAAGGTATCGTTCTCTCAGTGTTGGCATTGTGTCGTCCTCCCTGGAGACGGTTAAATCGGTCACTTAGACAGAGTCATGTCACAGGAATCTTTGTCGTCGCTAGATGATATCTGGGCTGCAGAGAACTACTTGCCTTCTGGCGTGGCCATACAAACTGTATGAATGGAGGATGTCTGGACTCTGCTCCAGTAATTTGAACTCCAAATGGACAACAGCAACAAGTCATCCAGAAACTCTGCTTTTGCCCATGAAAACTGTGGTGGGCAGTAACTACTAACAAGTAGCCACACTTTAAGTAGGGCTTTAAATCGATTAAAAATGATAACCAAATTAATAAATTAAATGATATGCCAGTATCCAGTGCCAATTGAATTAAACACAATTAATTGCATACATCAAATTTGCAGAGAAAATTACGAGATTAAATCAATGGTTTTTACTGTCACTGCATTAAAACAAATTATTTCGTGAATTATTGTTGAATTTTTAGTAAAATTACACAATTAATTGCATACATCAACATTTGCACAGAAAAGCACCCAACTGATTATAATTCAATATAATGAACCATATATTCTCAAAATATTCAGTAACATTAAATATTTTACAAGATTAAATAATTGGTTTTGCACTGTCACTCTATTAAAACAATTATATTTTAATTATTATTTAATAAAATATATTTACCTTTTTACTTAAGTTGACAGAATATGTATTTATTTATTAATAATATGTATTACATTTATTATAATTACAATGAATCGTGAATTATTGTTGAATTTTTAGTAAAATTACACAATTAATTGCATACATCAACATTTGCACAGAAAAGCACCCAACTGATTATAATTCAATATAATGAACCATATATTCTCAAAATATTCAGTAACATTAAATATTTTACAAGATTAAATAATTGGTTTTGCACTGTCACTCTATTAAAACAATTATATTTTAATTATTATTTAATAAAATATATTTACCTTTTTACTTAAGTTGACAGAATATGTATTTATTTATTAATAATATGTATTACATTTATTATAATTACAATGAATTGTTAAATATATATGTGTGTGTGTGTGTGTGTGTTTGTTTTTATTCACAAACTTATACACATAATGAAATAATAAAACAGTAATTTCTCATATTTTAAAGTGTTTCTACATAATGCATTTAGCATTTATTTAATTTACTTTGATTTGATTGAAAATGCAAAAAAAAAAAAAAAAAACTGAGAATATTCATTAGTACTAATGAGAATAATCAGTAAAAAAATTACTGAGAAATACTAAGAGATGCATTACTTTAATGAGAATTTGCCTAATTGTCATTTTATTTACGCTTTCCCCCCTTGTTTTGATGTGATTTTGTAGCTTTGAGTGACTTTTTGGCATTTTGCACCATAAACACTGAATTTTTAAGACACTGTCAGTTGATGTGTCTAATTCAGTAAGAAAGAAAGAAAGGAAGAAAGAAAAAAGAAAGATGTTTATCTTCTACAAACAGCCATCTTAAACTGTCTTGACCTGCATTAGAGATTCACAAATTCAAAATTTTTAAAGCTATCATGTTTCAGATGCATTATTTTATGTTTGAAAACACTATTGCATTTAGCATTTATTTAATTTACTTTGATTTGATTGAAAATGCAAAAAAAAACAAAAAAAACCTGAGAATATTCATTAGTACTAATGAGAATAATCAGTAAAAAAATTACTGAGAAATACTAAGAGATGCATTACTTTAATGAGAATTTGCCTAATTGTCATTTTATTTACGCTTTCCCCCGTTGTTTTGATGTGATTTTGTAGCTTTGAGTGACTTTTTGGCATTTTGCACCATAAACACTGAATTTTTAAGACACTGTCAGTTGATGTGTCTAATTCAGTAAGAAAGAAAGAAAGGAAGAAAGAAAAAAGAAAGATGTTTATCTTCTACAAACAGCCATCTTAAACTGTCTTGACCTGCATTAGAGATTCACAAATTCAAAATTTTTAAAGCTATCATGTTTCAGATGCATTATTTTATGTTTGAAAACACTATTTACATGTAAGTTATAACAAAATTATAAAACATATATCTACTTTGTATTCCGAGCACCTTGAGGAAGGTCATCACCGAAATGTCTTCTACATGTAACAGCCAGGACTGGGTTTGCTTCATATTTCTGTTTGATTTCCCAGTTGGAGTCAAAGCTCTTTTTGTAAATACAGAGAGAGAAAAAAAAAGAGCCAAGTTTGCACATTTTGGAAATCATAAGGATTGACTTCAGTGTGATCAAGCCAAGCTCTCAAAGAGAGTCATGGGAGTGATTCAGCAAACATATGGCCACACAACCATATCCAGCATCTGCAATTCTCATCCCATTCAATCCCAGAATCACATGGGATTATATTCTTGGAACAACAATAAATATACTGGAGAAAAGTTGTTTCTTTTTGGTCGTGTAACAGGCACCCCCTTTAATTTGATCACTGACTTGGTGCCAAAAACAACAGGAGGTGTAATATTATGGTAAGTCATAAAATGTATCACCCATAGCAATGGCTTCTGTAGTCTGAAAGTACACTAGACCTTGGGAAGACAGTGAATGTCTTCAAATTAATGAAGTTGTAAAGAATTAAATGCACTTTATTTCTAGAAATTACTACCTAAAGTGTAATTTTTTTGGACAAGTTAGCACGGCCAGATAGCAGTTAGCCTGGAGACAAAAAAAGGCTTTTTCGCCAAAATTCAAAATTAGAAGTGTATTCTGACAAAATAGCAATTTTTGCAAGGAACATATAAATCACGAGTCATGTACAAGCCAAGCAATTGCCACTGAAATTCTTTTCCATATGTCAAATTTTTAAGGCATTTTTTTATATTCGGCAGAACACAAAATATTATTTTTTTGAATTACTGGATTCAAAACTTTCAAGCTCCAAAAAGGATACAGAGATAGCATGACATTAATCCATATAAGTTATTTACTTGAAGAAAAGACTGAAATGCAAGCCTTTATTTACTTTCAAATCAAACCAAAACACAGATCTACACAAATCTATCTTCATGTTTTAAGCCTTGCATGCGTTGACTCGAGCACCATGACGGTCAAACTTGGTCAGCTCGACCCCAAACAGAACTTTTAGGTCCATTAGAGAAGAGCAATTGACTTCATCTGCCGCCCACTCTAGACCTCCCGCTGTTCAGTATAACATGCTACTGTCACTTTTAGTGCTACTTGTACTATTCCTACAGCATATTGTATTAATACTACAGCACACACAGTATGGACAATTTCTGTTTACCAAAATTGACCAAAATGTGCAGATTGGAACAATCCGAACACACAATATCCCATAATGCAGTGCAGTGTGTTCAAGTGTGACAAACAAACCAACCATATCTGTTTAAACTTTTTTCAATTAAATTTGATTACAAAATTATATTTAAAACAACAAAATCAGCTGCTTCACATATTAACACATGCTTTTTACTAAACAGCAATCAGGATACAGTATGTAGTGTACAGTATAGTGTACTAGTACAAGAATAACAGCAAATGTTCATATAGTAACAGATAAATCTTGGTAGATCAATTTTGGTATACATGTATTTTTGGTTTAAACATATTATTGGTGTTTGTTTTATGGGACACTTGACAGTTTTGTTTCAACTGCTTACACACAAAATCTTTACTTGTCACACAATTTCTGAAACAGAAGCACATGCCAAATGCAAAACCATAAACTAATTATCATCCTTTGACTCAGTTTTCAATTTCATAAAACACTTTTTGCAAAACATTCAAACATTTCGAACATTTCATTCACAACCTATTTTTTTCCCCCAATCAGTAAGTAGCATACAGAATATACTGTACAGTATAGTATGTTGGACATGATAAAATGGAATGTAAAAATAAAATTAAAAACATTTATTTTATGTGTGTGTGTGTGTGTCTGTCTGTCTGTTTTGCTCACCAAAGCTGCATTTATGTGATGAAAAGAAACAGTAAAACAGTAAAATTGTGAAATATTATAATAAAAAAAAAACAGTTTTCTATTTTATTAATTTTATAAATATAATTTATTCCATAAATTATTATGCAAAGCTGAATTTTCAGCAGCCATCACTCAACACCTTACACACACAAACCTCAATAACAAATGTAAGAAGAAGAGCTCTTAACATCACATTGCAAAAAATAACTAACAATAATGACAAAACAACAACAACAGTTTACCAAAAGTCAAACAGCGAAACCATAATCCTATAATAGTAACCACATAATATATTCATGCTGCAGTGCATGCTGGGAACTTCAATTTAAAATTCTTTGTTCAGACAGCTGTGTTTGACTAGCCGGTCTAACATGGGCTTTCATGCACTTTCAAGTAATTCACATTTCCTAGTATGTGTATTTTTTACAGTATATTTCATTTCAACACTTTTCTGTTTTGGATGCTCATTGAACCCTGGCCTAAACCTGTCTGGCTGACAAACATCACGGCAGGACTGACCAAGCCACCTGAAAACCTGCATGGGGTGTTTTGGAAAGCTCTAGTCCTCTCTTGCCTGTTGTTACCTGTTTCGGATAAACAAACCCCATGGCAGGCTGAGAGTGGGTTTGCTGCTGCGCACCGCGCTCACACACTAAGCAAACTATCACCAGGTGTGCACGCATAGAGCCCATCTTCCGTCAGCGTCCTGTCATGAAGAAGATGTTTATCCAATTTGTCAAGATAATCTTTCCTCAAACAAGGCCTGCACTGAGGCCTCCCAGCGCACACACACACACACACACAATGCAAGACTGAAATGCAAGCCAGATCCTCCAACTTCACTTCAGAACTAAAAGTAATTATATGTTTCTTAACGGAATTATCCGGCATTCCCCTTCACTTTGCCCGCTTTCTCCACCACATTTTTGGATCCGTTTCATCCGTCCTCAGATAGATCATCCGCCATATCAAAACATTCAAACATTTCGAACATTTCATTCACAACCTATTTTTTTCCCCCAATCAGTAAGTAGCATACAGAATATACTGTACAGTATAGTATGTTGGACATGATAAAATGGAATGTAAAAATAAAATTAAAAACATTTATTTTATGTGTGTGTGTGTGTGTGTGTGTGTGTCTGTCTGTCTGTTTTGCTCACCAAATCTGCATTTATGTGATGAAAAGAAACAGTAAAACAGTAAAATTGTGAAATATTATAAATTAAAAAAAACAGTTTTCTATTTTATTAATTTTTTAAATATAATTTATTCCATAAATTATTATGCAAAGCTGAATTTTCAGCAGCCATTACTCAACACCTTACACACACAAACCTCAAGAACAAATGTAAGAAGAAGATCTCTTAACATCACATCGCAAAAAATAACTAACAATAATGAAAAAACAACATCAACAGTTTACCAAAAGTCAAACAGCGAAACCATAATCCTATAATAGTAATCACATAATATATTCATGCTGCAGTGCATGCTGGGAACTTCAATTTAAAATTCTTTGTTCAGACAGCTGTGTTTGACTAGCAGGTCTAACATGGGCTTTCATGCACTTTCAAGTAATTCACATTTCCTAGTATGTGTATTTTTTACAGTATATTTCATTTCAACACTTTTCTGTTTTGGATGCTCATTGAACCCTGGCCTAAACCTGTCGGTCTGACAAACATCACGGCAGGACTGACCAAGCCACCTGAAAACCTGCATGGGGTGTTTTGGAAAGCTCTACAATCTAGAGCAAATAGAACATGAGCAGTGATAAGAATCCAAAGAGTCAATACAGAATTCCAGCCAATGGATAAATCACTGGAACCAACATGACGAAACAAACAAACCAAACAAACCATCACTGGAAAAGACTTAACAATATAACTAAGAAATTTCAATGAAGCTTATTTTGTTACTTTTTTATTTAAGCTTTTTTTTTACTTTTATGAACATTTTGTTTAAACATTTATGAAAGTTTGTTTATGTAACATTAATTTAACATAATATTCAACATTAAAAATGCACCTTTTTACTCAAGTTACACTGAAAATTATGGAAGCCTGTTTCCACCGTGGAAATAAATAAATAAGAACTGTAATTTCAACTTTTAACTCACAATTTAAGTTTTCTCAATATTTTGAGACATAAACTCAGAATTCAGACTTTTTTCTCACAATTCTGACTTTTTTCTCAGAATTTAGAGGTTACATCTTCCAATTCTGTTTTTTTTTTTTGTAGAGAAAATTTTGACTTTTTATCTCACAATTCAGATATTTTTCTCGCAATTGTTTTTTAATTTTTTATCTCAAATTCAATCTGTTTTTCTCGCGATTCAGAATTGCAAGATAGAAGAGGAAAAGTAGAAACTGTGACATAAACACGCAATTGTGAGAAAAAAAGTCTGAATTGTGAGATAAAATGTCAATTTTTTTCACCGAATTGCGGGAAAATAAGTACTGATTCTGAGATAATCTCTCACAATTCTAAAAAAAGTCCGAAAAGCAATTAGCTGATTTATTAATTATTATTATTATTATTATTATTATTATTAATCCCATGGCTGAACAACATGAT
>NW_015506586.1:241522-242406 GCF_001515645.1 Sinocyclocheilus grahami
ATTATTATTATTATTATTATTAATCCCATGGCTGAACAACATGATTGACTTATGCCCCATTGATGTTTAGATTTAAAGGTGGAACTTCAAGCTTACTTTTTCCATACGTTTTCAATTTTCAATTTCCAAGTTTCAAATTCATACAAAATCACCACCTCATACAATTATTACATTTTCTCAAGAGATCAGGCAGATTTGTACATTTTTCAGGGAAATCAATCAACAAATAGCTTACTTGCAGTTGACTGCAGTGTGATGGGGGATAGTAATGCACTTACAATAGAAGTCTATGGAGCTTCACAGTACACAAGAATACACACTTAAACGCATAGCCACAAGACTTAAAAAAACACAAACTAGACACCACTGTGAAAAAACCTTGTCTGTGCAAAGTTCTGAAGTAACATTTCAAGTCCACAAGGGAACTTTCACACAATATATGTGAAGAAACCAGAAAGGGGCTGTTTACATAAGGAAATATCCAAGAATTACATTGATGTATATAAACTAATCCACCACAAATATAGTCAAAAATGTTTTCCACTCTCTAATTCACAAACAATTATGAGTTTTATATGTATGCTTTTAAACCCTTTTGAAGGCATGCCACATAGACTTTCATAGTTATTGTCCATGCTAACTGACATTATGCCACAAATTACGTCCCTTTAACTCGTCTTGAACCCGGAACATTCCTTTAAGTAAACCTTCAAATATGAGGTAATGAGAAATGCATTAGCTAACAGCGTTCTTTGTAATGTGTCTGGGGTCAAAAGGTGCAGGTATCTGCTCCCCCGCAGCAGAAACACACGTCTGCATGTGTGTTCTCCCCTCACCTGCCGTCTGAGACCACGTCTGTCCAGGCGTGCACACACACACACACA
>NW_015506587.1:0-15860 GCF_001515645.1 Sinocyclocheilus grahami
AAAATATATATTGTGTGTTGGAGTGTTCCAGACGCTACACCTCTTAAAAAAAATTTACACATAGACATTCAGCCAATGTAGGTTATCAAAAGCGCATGCATGTAGCAGCGGCGTTCGTTACAGCAAAATGCTGAAACATTAAAGACAGTCAGATGGACAACAAACTAAATGGAGAGTCTAGTTGCAGCAAGGCCTGACTCTTGATTGCGCACCATGAAATGTGCTTCAGGCGCTGGAAGTAGCATGGAGAACAGTCAAAATGTATCACCCGATGGCAATCTGGCTCTTTTGTAACTAGTTTTTCAGCTTGGGCAACTGCTTCACAAGACACTGGATAATCTATTTTCTTCTCAGTCTCAATAATCCAAACCCTGCGCCCATTTCTCATATAGCGTAGTTTGCAAATCCGGACCTAATTTGGTTGTTTGTTTTTGAATGTACCACTGTTATGCAGCACTGGAATAATAATAATACAACTAATAATTATCTAGCATTGCTACCATCTGGCTCACGATTAACATTCCAATTAGAATTCGCTGCAATCAGAGTGCAACTTCCAACAGGAAATAACTGCTGTGACAATGGCTATTATTAGCCCCGAGTATCCCGGCTTATGAATTTTAATTCTACAAATGAACTGTCCACATACGTCACTATAAAACTGGCAAACTGAGTATCGTAAATAAAGTGCTTGGCTTTCCAAAGCAGCCGAGGGCTTATTGAAAAGTTGCATGCGGCCAAACTGAAATTAAAACTATGACTCGTCCTCAGATGGGAACAATACTGCTCATGCCTCACTGATTCGTTCAGTCTTAATGGATTTTGTAAATCAATATACACAATGGCTTTCATATACTGTCATAATAAGAGCTTTGGTCAGTGAACAAATTACAATCAGGGATGTCAAACAATAACAATAAAAAAAGATATATGATCTGCCAATTAATCAACCAAATGAAATCTGTTAAGAAAAACCTGCAAATGAAGATAATTTGAAATGTTAAATTAATTTGGCAGTCAAAATAATTGAATAGCATTGCAATAACTTTTTGAAGCCACTAAATTATTTGTTTTAATTGCATATCACTAAACAGATCACTGTCACTGGTCTAATGATCAATTTCAATTGAAAACATGAAGATTTATAGATTTTTTTTTAATAGTAGGATAATTAACATATAGATCAAGGGGCTTGATTAATTCCATAATTTTTTATATAAAATCACACTAATTTAATGCATTAAATTAACAGGCCTAATTATAATCCATCTCTTCACTGTCCGACAGGTAGCACTGGCAAAAGTGTGTGTGCGAGACATAGTGTGCGGCGATATTCCCCACCACCTGACACCCTAATGCCATAAACACACATATCTTTGTCAACAGAGCTCGCTGTGACACCTGGTATAACTACAAAAACAATATCCTCAGTGCATGTCATCTTATAGGAGGTAAAAAAAAATGCTGAACACCTGAAAGAGTATTTTATTGAAAAAGCTAGCACTGCATGGCTTCACCAGCCAGACTACATGAATAAGACATCAAATCCATGATAAAAGACAGACTATATCTTTAGATCCCTGAATGGCATAGCTGGAAAGAAATCGAGATGCTGCCACATTGTTTACAAAACTGCAATATAATATATGTACACTGTACACAGCATTTATCACCTGGAAAAATTTAAAACAAACAATAAGAGCATATTTTAGGTCATTAAGATTCATCCTGTTTGTCTTTTCCATGAACCTGAAAAATAATACAGTGGCCCCAAAAAAGTATTTGAACACTGAAGTCATACTTTAGATTTCATTATTTATCAAAATATCAAAACACAAACACACATTTAAATCAAAGTTTGTTAGGTTTCAAATTATAAGACAGTAGATATAATGTTTGCAGCATTTGAACACTTTATGGTTTAATGTGACCAGTCAGGTGATTAAAGGTGATTATTATTATTATTATTATTACACTAAAATTGTCAATAAATATGTATATGGTAACGTGAATATTAATATTTTGAGTTACATTTTACAATATGATTCATATCAATATGAAGCTACCATTAACAAACTTATAGTGAGCAGTAATATTTTTAATATGATAATATAATACCTACAATATTTGTATGAGTAGAAAGTACAATTTCACATTTTTAGTTCATATTAATTACTGCTAACAAATGTTAACATAAGCAACCTAATTGTTGCTTATATTATTTTATTGTGGCATATAATCAGAAAAAATTATATTCACTACAGCATATTTATAGTCACTAGTCATTCCGTTTGAAAGGCTTCAGAGATCATTTTAAATATCTATATATTTTCAATGCATGGAAATCACAATAAAGTCCTTGATATTTCCTGGTTTTTGATGACCATGAGAACCTAAAAAACATAATTATAATTAAAATAATATTTGTACAACACAGTTTCTGTGAATGATTTCCCTCTCATTGTGAGATCAATGACTTGCAACAACATTTTAAGAGTTAACATTTGTCAATACTGTGAAATTTGAGGACACAGCGCTGGCATGAAATGTTATTTTCATCTGCCACATAATCCGCCAACCACATAAAACATCAGGTTCCTCGATCATCTTCCAAACATCCTCCTTTTAAAAAGACTCCCAAACCCACTTAGATTCAGCGCAACATTCCCTTCGGAACCATATGTGTGATTATGAACAAGAAAACAAGTGATTCAATTAAATGCTGCAGCATTTGTTAAAGACGCAGTTACACCACAATGATAAATCCCACAGCCGTCAGAAGTTTGTGCAGCGCAGAAGAGCCGGGCGCTGGGAGTGGCAGGCGGGCCATTGACGGCGTTCGAGAGGCAATAAGAATCAGAATGAGTTAGTGATAGCTGTCGTAAAAAATGGCAGGACGGTCTATTTACAACCGGCAGTAAAAGTGCTGCTTGTGCGATTTATGCCTACACTTGGCCCGCAATGACCAGACCCTTTTTTTTGCCAAGGGCGTGCCAATACCCTCCACTCTACATTCGAATAACGCAGATGGATGTCATATCCGACCACGAATTTGGGTAACGCAAGATGAGCATGGAAAATTAGGCAGAAAGGTGGCCGGTAATGGCCAACCATTTTCTTCGCCACATGTGGAGTACCTACATATGGGTGTCTGTGTCTGTGTCTGTGCCATCATTAATGCACCTGTATGTGTGTGTTGCCCATCCCCTCCACCTTCACACGCTTCAAATACTCCTTCCTGTCAGGATCGCACCACCCACAGTGAAGAGTTATTAACACCTCGGTCACACCTTCAGATAATGGCAGCAAATATGCTTTGAGTTATAAGGTATGTATTTCAGCCTCTCTGGCCCCTTTGTGTCTTCCCTCTCTCTGAGTTATGCTTTTGATTTAAGAGCTCAGATCCTGAGTTAGAGGCAAGATGAAGCTGCTGTGGCCTGGATGAGAGAGTTGGGAAGACTTGTGTCAAAGTCTGAAATTTATGAAGGTATGGTTAGCTATTTGAACAAGCTAACTTTGAGTATCTCATCCATATATACATACATACATACATACATACATACATATATATATCTCAGATCCTGAGTTAGAGGCAAGATGAAGCTGCTGTGGCCTGGATGAGAGAGTTGGGAAGACTTGTGTCAAAGTCTGAAATTTATGAAGGTATGGTTAGCTATTTGAACAAGCTAACTTTGAGTATCTCATCCATATATACATACATACATACATACATACATACATATATATATTTGAGATGGTTCTACACCTTCATTTGAGTCCAGCTGTGTTTGATTATACTGATTGGACTTGATTTGGAAAGCCACACACCTGTCTATATAAGACCTTACATCTCACAGTGCATGTCAGAGCAAATGAGAATCATGAGGTCAAAGGAACTGCCTGAAGAGCTCAGAGACAGAATTGTGGCAAGGCACAGATCTGGCCAAGGTTACAAAAAAATTTCTGCTGCACTTAAGGTTCCCAAGAGCACAGTGGCCTCCATTCCTTAAATGGAAGACGTTTGGGATGACCAGAACCCTTCCTAGAGCTGGCCGTCCGGCCAAACTGAGCTATTGGGGGAGAAGAGCCTTGGTGAGAGAGGTAAAGAAGAACCCAAAGATCAGTGTGGCTGAGCTCCAGAGATGCAGTCGGGAGATGGGAGAAAGTTTTAGAAAGTCAACCATCACTGCAGCCCTCCACCAGTCGGGGCTTTATGGCAGAGTGGCCCGACGGAAGCCTCTCCTCCGTGCAAGACACATGAAAGCCCGCATGGAGTTGTGAGATGGTGAGAAATAAGATTCTCTGGTCGGATGAGGCCAAGATAGAACTTTTTGGCCTTAATTCTAAGCGGTATGTGTGGAGAAAACCAGGCACTGCTCATCACCTGTCCAATACAGTCCCAACAGTGAAGCATGGTGGTGGTAGCATCATGCTGTGGGGGTGTTTTTCAGCTGCAGGGACAGGACGACTGGTTGCAATTGAGGGAAAGATGAATGCGGCCAAGTACAGGGATATCCTGGACGAAAACTTTCTCCAGAGTGCTCAGGACCTCAGACTGGGCCGAAGGTTTACCTTCCAACAAGACAATGACCCTAAGCACACAGCTAAAATAATGAAGGAGTGGCTTCACAACAACTCTGTGACTGTTCTTGAATGGCCCAGCCAGAGCCCTGACTTAAACCCAATTGAGCATCTCTGGAGAGACCTAAAAATGGCTGTCCACCAACGTTTACCATCCAACCTGACAGAACTGGAGAGGATCTGCAAGGAGGAATGGCAGAGGATCCCCAAATCCAGGTGTGAAAAACTTGTTGCATCTTTCCCAAAAAGACTCATGGCTGTATTAGATCAAAAGGGTGCTTCTACTAAATACTGAGCAAAGGGTCTGAATACTTAAAACCATGTGATATTTCAGTTTTTCTTTTTTAATAAATCTGCAAAAATGTCAACAATTCTGTGTTTTTCTGTCAATATGGGGTGCTGTGTGTACATTAATGAGGAAAAAAAATTAACTTAAATGATTTTAGCAAATGACTGCAATATAACAAAGAGTGAAAAATTTAAGGGGGTCTGAATACTTTCCGTACCCACTGTATATACACACACATACAGTATACATATTTAAAATATTTACATGTATTTACATGTATAGATTTATATTATATATAATTATATTTAATATATAAACAATATATTTTTCTTAAATATATACATGTGTGTGTATTTATATATATATATATATATATATATACATACAGTACACACACACACACACACACACACACACACATATATATATATATATATACATACAGTACACACACACACACACACACATATATATATATATATATATATATATATACATACAGCACACACACATATGTTATGTAAGCAAATACATTTATTTTGAATGCGATTAAGCATTGCCCAGCACTAATTGTGTGTGTGTGTGTGTGTGTGTGTGTGTGTGTGTATATATATATATATATATATATATATATATATGTCTTTTATTATTATATTAACTATATTATTATTTTACTATTACATCTAAACAAAAATCATGGGGTCTTAAAAAAACAGAGTCAGTGAGAGAGACACCAGGACATAAAGAGAGAAAAAGCAAGAGATTCTCAGATTTCAGTACTTTGAGATGTGATCATAGTCTCTGAGGACAATTAGGTCATACATTACTTTAACTGTTAACTACTTAATCTCTGTTAAAAATAAAGATATTACCATGTATATGAACACTTAAAAAGTCTTCATTGTAAATAACTAAATCCATCTCTCACTGACTGGATATCTGTGTATGTATATGACAGCAAAATTTTCCACCTGGATCTTCTTTGCTATGTGTTCATGAATTGGCACGCCTAAACCACACAATCTGACAGCAATCAGAAACAACTTAAATTTAACACACTGGACCGGAACAGCCTCCCTGCATATTGAAATTTATCTGCAAGGCTCCCCGCGGAAAATACTGCCATGCCACACGCCGTGTTCACACAAATGACATTTAGGCATGTTTTCTTCTCTGTTAAATTGCAGCTCATCCAAACAGTACAAATTCAACTAATCAACCCTCTGCCATTTGAGTAACCTTAGGGCCTTTTGACCTCTTTTTGTGAAGAGTCAAGTGTCGACTGAACCCTGCAGCCACCTCATTATTTTTCAAGGTCAGAACCTTGTTTTGACCTAAATGTCCTTGTTTTCTTCCTATGCATATATGACCATAAATGGAGTCTGAGTAAAAACATTAAAATGTTTAACTGTGAATTGGCATTAATAGTTGAATATAAATATCATAGCTATAATGTCACCAACTTCATATACTTAAAAATAAGTTATCTTTGTCATCTCTAGTTCTCTTCTACTTCGGATCTTTTAATTTTCCAGCTCGCAGCTTCCATTTTTAACTCCCATTTTGCTCAACAGTGCTACTAAAAACCTTAATTTTTTTTGATTGCTGTCAGATCAGTGGCTTTGTGTCTTTTTTTAGTTAAGTCTGTTCACAATGTGGCTTGTGAAGCTTTTCCTGGAATAGATAAATAAACAGTCAGTTGAGGCTGAATAGAGAGCCATGGATTTGTCATCGGCGCTCAAAGGGAATCAGACATGTGATGATAAAAAATGCAAACACAGATCTAAGCTCTCGCTCTGTTTTGCTGCACTATTACTGTGTGCGAGAGAAAATCTGGCATCTGTATCACTGAAAAATCATCGTTTACATCTGAGAAAATCTGGGATAAGGCAAAGGACAGACACATCAATGTTATCACAGCCAAACAGTGACCCAGAAGGTACGAATCAATGCTGTTAATGAGATACAGAGAGAAACAGTTAAAGTACAAGATAAGAGAAAGTTAACGGGCTTCTGTGTTTGTATTTAGTCACAACCTTATCCATAAACGAAAGACTTTGCAAAGTGAGGATGTTGAAGGCTTGATTATTGCTGGAAACTGCATTAAACCTGAAAAGACAGGGCTCTCCTCCTCATTTGGCTTAGAGGAGTTCACCTGTGCACAGAGCGCTAATTAATGCCCATGTCTGTGCTGAAGGTCATCTGGTCCTCAGACAAACACACTCCATGCTCCATCTCACTGACTCAATTAACAGGCCTGTCTAACGACTTCCCACGGTCCCTCCTCAACACTCCCCGTCTGTACCTCTCATGTATTTTCCTTCTCTTTTCCAGTTTCTACCCTTCTGTCTCTCTCTGAAAACTCCATTACAACACACGGCGGTCTGCTAAATGACCGAGCTCGCTTATTTCTAAATGAGCATGTAGAAAGCATATTTGTGGAGCATATTGATAATGAAGTTTTGCAGCCGCTGGTTGCTGCGAGAGGAACCGCATGGTTCCAGGGTAATGAAACCTGAATTTAAGACACCGTACGCGAGCTTGATGCCACATTAAATTAAAAATGAAGAGATGAAATGAGGTGAACATGTTGTTTTCCCATTTAGCCCCTTCATGTTTCTTTCAAATGGCAGTAAGCGTCCCGGTTTAATGAATGATATTGATTTAGAGAAATGCATATCTCATGACTTACGTGAGCTGATTAAGATTCTTTAAAAGATCATTAAGCATAATGATTATTAAGCACAGCAAATCTTTTGCATAAAAGAAACATGCAAAATTTCTGAAGTGCATTCTTAGGACTTTCTGTTTTCCAAATGTTATTTGTTTGGTTTTAAAGGAATAGTCCAGCCAGAAGTTACAATTATGCCATTATTTACTCACCCTAATGTTGTTTCGAAATTTTATGACTTTCTATCTTCTATGGAACATAAAAGAAGATATTTTGAAGAATGTTAGTCAGCAAACAGTTTTGCTTCCCCTTGACTTTAATTTTATGGACAAAAAATCAGAAACTGATCGCCAACATCCTTCTTTTGTGTTCCAGAAAGAACAGAAGAAAGAACAGTTGTGGATTTTGGATGGACTATTCCATTGTATTTTGGATTATCTATCGCCATCTATGACTGAAGCATAAAATTGCAAGCTACTTTTTTTTTTTAATGTTTGAAAGTGAAGACTTGTGTTTTAGTGTGTTGAAAGCATTGGTGGCAATAGTGAAACATTATCAATTTTTTAGGCAGTAAAAGGCAAGAACATTTTTTTTTTTAATTCTGTGGGCATCACACACCTAAAAGGCTGGCTAAAACAATAGGCAGTAGCATTTGCTTTGTAAAATTAAAAATTAAAAATAAAATAAAATAAAACTTGAAAAATAAAAATTCAAAAAATGTTTTAATTACATCTTTGTCAGAGACCCCATTCCTAAAACATAAAGGTAATTACATATTACAATATACCATATAAAGGCTCATTTATACCGTGTGAGAAAAATATTAGATATAATATTATTAGCCTATATTACACAAATGTACTTTTACCTGAATTGTACTTAAGCAACAATCTATCAGATATATAAATGTGGAGAAAAAAACATTTTCAAAAATTTTAAAATATTCATGCTTAAACTCATATCTGACAGCAATAATATTAAATTCAGTGTTTAAAACATATTGCAATAAATCAAATACTTAAATATAATTATCCTACATTAACACATACATTCTGACAGCTTTTAATTAATACATTTTAAATAAATCAGTCCATCAAATACAGTCCAAATACCTTGTACTGTCCAACTTAAATGGACAATTGACTTCCATAATGGGGACCATATACTGTTTGGTTACCCACATTCTTTAAAACATCTTTCTTTGTATTCAACAGAAGAAATAAACTCATACAGGTTTGGAACAACTTGAGGGTGAGTAAATGATGACTGAATTTTCATATTTTCCGTCAAGTTTAATTTTCAGCACAGCCATCGACTTTATCCACAACACCAGACAGCGTCATACACTGGTGCCATTCTTAGTCCAACATGCAAAAGCATCTTTACTAACACAGTTATGCCAACCACAGCCAATGTTCCCGTGCAGTCTAGATCAGAAGACCATCTTTAAATGTATCTGTCTCTGATACATCTCCATAAGAGTGTATCTGCAGATGAGTGCCAGTTTGGCGATCAACGAAGCTCCCACTCCTTCCAATAGTACTATCAACTTCCTCGATTACACGAGGCCTCAGACTCACTCAGGTACCGCTTGGGATTCTGTGCTCTCCCTGGCAGTGTCTGGCATCCAGACAGGCTCTATCAAGCCTGGCACTCGGGCCTGACACCTCAATAACCCTCTTGATCACAGCAAATCGAATAAGCATAATAAGGTAGTCAATAGGTAATTTATGGTCCCATAACTGGCTGGAAATATGGCTTCTCAGGGATAAGCAGCAGAGAGGCGGCACTCAGACTGGAGTCAGATGCTTCTTAATGAAATATTTCTCCTCTTTCTCTCTGCCTCGCTCTCAGAAAATAGGATCGCTTTTCATGTTAGGCAGTGAAACGCCTCTGGACGCTTATGCTGGCATGACTCAATAAGTCATTTTTTTATACCTCATTTTATACCTTTTTTGTACCTCAAGTATGGAGAGGCTAATTTTGGCCTACTGTATATTAATACAAACAAGTTTTCATTTTGCTTTAAATATTCAGCACATTAAAAAGCCATACACATGTTGATTCCCTTCTTTTTTTCATTTTAACATATGCGGACATGTATTAGATTAAAATAAATTGATTTATGGCTTCCTATGCGTGATATAAGGTGCATCATGTAAAATAATAACATACTAATCGCTCTCAGAATGTGATTATCCACATCAGGAGTTTTAATCTTTTAGATTTTCAATCTTTTAGATGCCACGGACGGGAGCATCCTTATGCAAGGGACCCCCATTCTAAAATTTAAAAGGCACCTCTATAGTTTTTTTTTGTTAAGACCCTATTCATACTGTTACATTTTTACATTACAAATATGTCTAAAATATTATTTGGAAATATTTAATTTTTGTTAAGTTACATTGATTGCATGTCTTTTACTCATGATAGTACTGTACTGTTATAACACTGTATTTATGTATTTTATGTAATTTATTATTTTAATCTATTTTTACTTTATTTATTTATTTATTATTTTTAATCTTTTTAAAAAGGTTTTTACTTCTGCAAACTTTTTCTCTAAACACATTTATTTACCTGTTTATATGTTCTAACAATTTAATGTTATTTATTTGTTTGTTTGTTTATTTGTTTTGTTATAGTACTGTATTTATTGTACTTTTTATTTATTTAAATATTTTTAAAGTTTTGTACTTATTGTTTATTTATTTTTATTTACTCATTTATTTTCTTTTTTCTTTTAATCTATTTGATTCTCTTTTTTTCGTTTGAATAATTTCTAATTGATCTTATTTTTATATATTTTAGTCTAATTTTTGATTATTTGATTATTTATATAGAAATCTCCCTAGTAGTCCCTTGCAGCCCCAGTTTGAAAACCCCTGATCCATATCATATATTAACATATTAACATAAGGAAAACAGAACGCCATTCAATGAGAGGCCTGTGGGAAACTGCAACAAGCACTGTAGAAGACAACCTGTTATTGCTGATGGGACAGTTCCTCCAACTGATGCCTATCATAAAATATGGTGAACATTACAGTCTTTGACCTCCAGTCTAGCCCCATTGACCCCGCTGTATCCTCTGGCTGCTGACAGGCAGAAAGATGCAGTCATAAGCTTTAAAAGTGTGGTGGGCTCGCGTCCCATGGGTGCATGTATCGATACGGACAGTGGGAAATTTACTGAGGTCTATTCGAATCGTAACGATGAATAAGTACGAGAGGCGTCCACACTGACCCATTTGGAGAGGAACAGCCGTGGGTTGAGTGGCGATAAGGCGTCTTGGAAGACTGACAGCCCAATCAGATCGGCGTTAATCACATACGAACACCTCGTTAATCAGAAAAAGTGTCAGGACTAACGACCGGACAACCATGGGCAAGAAAATGTACTTCCATTAATAATTTGGAGCATCTCCAGCGAGCGAGTTTAAAAGTTGAACAGTCACGCTTCTGCGGACGTGGCTCAGAAGTTTCAGGGATTTTCCACTTGGTGCAGCAAGTTCGCAGGCCGTGTTTGAAGACCAAGAAGAATCTTCGCCTCAAAGAGTGATTGAAACGGGGCCGATCTTGTTTCATGTGATTTGTGTGGTCATGAATAAAAGAATGAGTTTGCTTAAGCCCCCTTGAAGTTATGGGCAGTTTTACTATTGCACGCCTGTAAATCAACATGGAATATTTGTATTGTTACAAGGCCTTCACAACAAATGCTATGGTAATACGTTAGAAGAGCAGATGTAATTTCAATTCTTTATTTCATGTTCTAGGCTGGTATTTGCATTTGCATGCGCACACACGCAAAACACACACAAATGCATACATTAGCGTCAGCATCCATATATTAATACCTTCGCACATCACACATGCACATACACACGATCACATAGCCATTTCTCTTATTTTCCACCCACGCATGCACAATCTTATCATTGGTGTGTCGTTGAACACATCAGCAAAGTGTCATTCCCACACAAGCTCCCTGACACGCCAATCAAAGCTTAAAAGGTCACTTTACCACAATGTACACAGGTGTTACTCACAATGCCAAGAACGGCATGCAGGTTTGTCTTTTTCAGAGTGAGTGATTTGTCTAGCAAGAACCATACGAGGACATTTAACATTTCAGCCCAGATATAGGTCTGTTTGGATAATGACTGCGAAAGGGTGGACATGGGTCAAACTCCACCGGGGTTAAAGGATCATTTTGCAAGTAGCTTCTAATGACACTTGCATGCGCAAACCCGAGAGCTAACAGAGATGGAGATGGATCGATACCATGTGAACTTCAAGGGAGGAGAAAGATGTGAAATTGGATGTGTAATGTATGTGCTGAATGACATTTTAACATATGCTGACATGTATTAGATTAAAATAAATTGATTTATGGCTTCCTATGCGTGATATAAGGTGCATCATGTAAAATAATAACATACTAATCGCTCTCAGAATGTGATTATCCACATCAGGAGTTTTAATCTTTTAGATTTTCAATCTTTTAGATGCCATGGACGGGAGCATCCTTATGCAAGGGACCCCCATTCTAAAATTTAAAAGGCACCTCTATAGTTTTTTTTTGTTAAGACCCTATTCATACTGTTACATTTTTACATTACAAATATGTCTAAAATATTATTTGGAAATATTTAATTTTTGTTACGTTACATTGATTGCATGTCTTTTACTCATGATAGTACTGTACTGTTATAACACTGTATTTATGTATTTTATGTATTTTATGTAATTTATTATTTTAATCTATTTTTACTTTATTTATTTATTTATTATTTTTAATCTTTTTAAAAAGGTTTTTACTTCTGCAAACTTTTTCTCTAAACACATTTATTTACCTGTTTATATGTTCTAACAATTTAATGTTATTTATTTGTTTGTTTGTTTATTTGTTTTGTTATAGTACTGTATTTATTGTACTTTTTATTTATTTAAATATTTTTAAAGTTTTGTACTTATTGTTTATTTATTTTTATTTACTCATTTATTTTCTTTTTTCTTTTAATCTATTTGATTCTCTTTTTTTCGTTTGAATAATTTCTAATTGATCTTATTTTTATATATTTTAGTCTAATTTTTGATTATTTATTTATTCATATAGAAATCTCCCTAGTAGTCCCTTGCAGCCCCAGTTTGAAAACCCCTGATCCATATCATATATTAACAAAAAGCACTAAGGAAAACAGAACGCCATTCAATGAGAGGCCTGTGGGAAACTGCAACAAGCACTGTAGAAGACAACCTGTTATTGCTGATGGGACAGTTCCTCCAACTGATGCCTATCATAAAATATGGTGAACATTACAGTCTTTGACCTCCAGTCTAGCCCCATTGACCCCGCTGTATCCTCTGGCTGCTGACAGGCAGAAAGATGCAGTCATAAGCTTTAAAAGTGTGGTGGGCTCGCGTCCCATGGGTGCATGTATCGATACGGACAGTGGGAAATTTACTGAGGTCTATTCGAATCGTAACGATGAATAAGTACGAGAGGCGTCCACACTGACCCATTTGGAGAGGAACAGCCGTGGGTTGAGTGGCGATAAGGCGTCTTGGAAGACTGACAGCCCAATCAGATCGGCGTTAATCACATACGAACACCTCGTTAATCAGAAAAAGTGTCAGGACTAACGACCGGACAACCATGGGCAAGAAAATGTACTTCCATTAATAATTTGGAGCATCTCCAGTGAGCGAGTTTAAAAGTTGAACAGTCACGTTTCTGCGGTCGTGGCTCAGAAGTTTCGGGGATTTTCCACTTGGTGCAGCAAGTTTGCAGGCTGTGTTTGAAGAACAAGAAGGATGTTCGCCTCAAAGAGCGATTGAAACGGCACCGATCTTGTTTCATGTGATTTGTGTGGTCATGAATAAAAGAATGAGTTCGCTTAAGCCCCCTTGAAGTTATGGGCAGTTTTACTATTGCACGCCTGTAAATCAGCATGGAATATTTGTATTGTTACAAGGCCTTCACAACAAATGCTATGGTAATACGGTAGAAGAGCAGATATAATTTAAATTCTTTATTTCATGTTCTAGGCTGGTATTTGCATTTGCATGCGCACACACGCAAAACACACACAAATGCATACATTAGCGTCAGCATCCATATATTAATACCTTCGCACATCACACATGCACATACACACGATCACATAGCCATTTCTCTTATTTTCCACCCACGCATGCACAATCTTATCATTGGTGTGTCGTTGAACACATCAGCAAAGTGTCATTCCCACACAAGCTCCCTGACACGTCAATCAGAGCTTAAAAGGTCACGTTACCACAATGTACACAGGTGTTACTCACAATGCCAAGAACGGCATGCAGGTTTGTCTTTTTCAGAGTGAGTGATTTGTCTAGCAAGAACCATACGAGGACATTTAACATTTCAGCCCAGATAGGCGGATTGATTACCCAGCAATGTATACGTGGCCAAGAGAGATTTCCTGTGCAGAATAGAATGCTTAAAATGGCTTTTCATTGGTGGGAAAAACAGGAGACTGGAATAGCTTGTTCTGCTCTTGTATGCCGGACAGGAAGATGTACACAACAGAAGACACTAAATGAAAATTGCAGTAGATGAAAAGGACAGTTTGAGTAGGGTTTTTTCTTGAGAAAAACAAAACAAAACATGTTTTTGTTGCAAAACAAAACTGTAATAAAAATGTTATATAAATTGTTATTTGGTTGGTAAGGTGTTCTGAGTGTTTTTAGTGATGTCCAATATTGCACCATGGACAATAAATAAATGGGGTTTTTTTTCAATCAAAAAATGTAAATCAAAATTAATTTTAGACAAACTAATTTTTTTCATTAAATATAAAAAAAGTAAGTTGTGTAAAACGCACTGCCATTATGCTTAGGTTTTGTGGGTGGTTGCTAGGGCATTTCCCTATTTTCTCTTCTGAACAAGACGGAATTTTTGATGCAAAACAAAAATGTAAAGTGAAAATAATATCAGAAACATATTTTTAAATGAGAAACAGTATTTTCTGAAGAAAATATGGTTGCTGTATGGTTAAATAGTGTTTTTAAACATGTTGCTAAGTGGTTGCTAGGGTGCTCAAATGCATCCAAGCTCAAATTTACCAAACAAAGTGTGTCGCTTTGATTCAAATTTTCAAGTTGAGTTTTCCAAAATGAGGTGAAGGACAGCACGAGTAAAAGACACTGCAGTGGAAACAGCTGAGCTCAAATTAGTGTCTTCATTTAAGAGCTCATCATGTGAATGCGGTGTGAAGGCTGACCACTGCTGCTGGGCGATGCTAATGTTAGAGCCAGCTCGGCCTCTAACCGCTCTCCGACAGTCACTGGTGTTGATGTGCGAGTAGCTCCGTCATCCTATCGGCACGAGCGGTTCTCTATCAGAACCTAATCCTCCACACACAGCTGCTCCTGTGAGATTAACGTGCCGCGAAAACGCCATCACTCCCGGTTTCGCCCAGCCAGAATCATGGCTGAAATGAATAAATTAAAGGACAAGATTAATGTTTGTTTGTTGTTTTCTTTTATCCCCCTCTTTGCTGTTGGCAGACGTGCTATAGGATTGCTTTTTTGTCAAGTGCTTTAGGCTCTCGCTGGCCCAGTATTGGAAGGGCATATGAAAATGTGGATTTCCCAGCGTGTTTGGAAAGGGCATGCTTCGATTTCAAAAGCAAGGGAGGGGGAAACTCATTCCTTCGGCATAAATGTGCGATGACAGGTTCCTCGCTTGCTTGTTCCTTACCACACAACTATGAGCCGCTAAGCACAAACAGAAGCTAATCAATTCCCTATCATGCCCCATAGATCACTGTCCAATGCTGAAGACGTGGCCTGACTCTTTATAGACTTCGATGTGCCAACAGATTATTGCTCTTGTTGTACCTAAGGCTTTATTTCATGCCACTACCAGTGAAAGTGGGGGGAACAAATTGTACACACACAGACAAAAAGGATTACCACGGCGAGACTCAAGATGGTCGTCAAAGAAGGATGCGGACACGGGCAACGAGATCATGCTGACAGCAAAGGAAATTGTACATCTGATATGGGAGAGTCTGTGAATGTTGTAACCTTTTCAGTTATTTTATCATCTTATACGTTTTTCTTCCTTTTTTTCTGGGAAGACTTCAGTACTAACACCTGTGATGAGCACAGCTGCTGCAAGCATTGCATGAAAGCTAATAAATGTTTTATGTACAGTACTCACAGTATGGCCATAATGCTGTTAATCTTAGCGGAGTTCATAAAGGGAACAAAAGAGGCTATTAGATTATTTCTAGGAGGGCTGTAACCTGTATCAAGCAGCACTGTATATATA
>NW_015506587.1:16451-93540 GCF_001515645.1 Sinocyclocheilus grahami
TGAATATATATATATATATATATATATATATATATATATATATATATATATATATATATATATATATACAAACACACACACAGTATATATATATAGATAGATAGATAGAAAATTACAGCTGAAGTCAATGCATTTCAAAAAATTATAGAAGTTTAAGTTTACTGTAAAGAAAATGTACTGCACTAAAAAGTTTTTTTTATATAAATAATAAATATTTTACAAAATATTTTGGAATATAAAATTGCCATAAAATCAAAACTATATGTCTAAATAAGTTGTGTTCCAAATTTGAAGTTGATATCCCAAAAGTTGAGGTTCCTGTAAGATTGTATTTAGACCAAAAATGGATGTATGCATGTATGTATGTATGTATGTGTTTGAAAATATTTGAAGGTAAAATAACTATATTTACAATATATATATGTGTGTGTGTGTGCGTGTGTGTGCGTGTGCGTGTGCGTGCGTGTGTGTGTGTGCGTGTTCTAAGCTTAAATCTGTCCATAATAATACATTATCATTCTTAAATAAATATCTGCATAAAATAAACTTAAAGTTTAATTTCAAAGACATTTTTGCATGAAATATGTTTGTTACTGTGCTGTTTCACAACTTGATATAAATTGGTCCTGAAGCAAAACCAGAAGAGATCCACTGAGCGTATATGGAAAACATGTCAGTTTGTTCAGTTTTGATGAGTGTAAGGTAGCCAGAGACAGAGAGTGTTGGTGAGAAAGCCAATACATTAGCACATTAGCATTTACTGCTCAAGCAGTGTGACTGATTAATTATGTTTTTTCGGGGGTCATTAATATTTCCAGTGCCGTGTGAACTTTGTGTCCATGTGGTGAATTCTCCTGATAAATAACAAGGCCATATATTTGGTGTTCACATATCACCCCAAAACACAACTATTAATCACAACACAAGTTCACACGCAGGCAGCATTGATAAATTACTGCGACATGCGGTCACAGAATAAAATGAAAACAAACAGGGGCAAAGGTATTAAAAACGCTAACAACATGCCTGTGGAAAGAGGCCAAACTAATAAGCAAACTTTAAAGAACAAAATAGCCTGCAATTCGCTTGTCCGCATTGCACTTAATCTTGCAGACAGTGTGCATGATGTGTCCGTGAACTGTTTGCGTGCAGCCTGATTTTTCTTTCCGCGAGTAAACAAGTGTTAAAAAAACAACAAAAGCAAGGGGTAAAATATTCTACACACAAATCTAAGTACTTGCAGGTCAAACATAGGTATAGTTTAATTAATAGAGTTTTTCATTTTATATAAACATTCATTTTGAGTGCTTGAACAAAACATTAAAGCTTAATAAAGTGAACATAAAAGCCTTGTGCTCTTGTAGTTTATTTGTAATGCATTTCCAAAATTTTCTAAATGGAGAAATACGAACAGCTGCCTCAAAAAGTTCAAGAAATCAAGAGTGGACCTCAAGGAAAAATATATGATATATGATATGACTGCTGTATTTACACCGTATAACCACAGATCAAGAAAGCCATGGATTGTCCTCAATATGTCAAACTGTGAAATGAAAAGAGTCTTGTTAATACCTAATGACAGCTTCAATTTGACATATTAATTTAAAAATGTCTCTCTCAAACCGCATTCATAACATAGCTTTCAACTTAATTTAGTTTTTCATTTTATTAGACTAACGGAAATGAGAGTATTAACTCCAGGCGTTGATAGCACACTCTGATCAATTAAAGATCACAGAGCATGTCCGGTGAGGTCTGGAATTTCAAATCAGACACTTGAATGAAACAGACACTTTCTGGACTTTATCAGTGGTGCTTAAGCATCAGTATTATTGTTGATTATATTTATTATTATATTTTAACCCCAAAATTAGTAGAGCATGGAGCTAGCAACACCAAGTTTATGGGATTGATTCCCAAATGGAATAAATAAACTGATTCCCAAAGGGAATTAATAAAATGATAAAAGTTACTTTGGATAAAAGCGTCTGTCAAAGTGTGTGTGACATGAATTTCATCATCAGCACAGTATCAAAGTAAAATAAAACATGGACGTAGTGTCCGTGACGTCACCCATAGGTTTCTGAAGTGGGCGGAGCGGGCCGTTGCCATCTTGGCAGCACGTCACCGCACGTCACTCTTGGATAATTGAAAATGGGCAAAGAGTCGGGACGTGGGTGGAGCTGGTTGCTGAAACCACGCCCGCCTAGCTCGACAGTGGTGACAGCAGCAGCAATCCACCTGTCACTCAAGTGGCCAAGCCCTTCATTATGCAGAACTTTAAGGCTTAATATAATTTAAACGGATGAGTTATAAAAAAAATCACCCCCCTTACAGTTGTCATGAAGGGCAAAATTAGCTATATAGACCAAAACCACTTTTTGTACGAGGCTGTATACACATTTTTTTCTGCTGTAAAGTTGGGCATTGTAAAATGGGGGGTCTATGGTATTGACTCCCTTTTTGGAGCCAGTCTCTAGCAGCCAGTCGATGAATTGCAGTTTAAGTCACTTCCGTGTTGGTTTCAAGAGAGACCGGAAGGTTGCCACTTGCACAGTATGCATGTACTGAAGAATGTACACGTAGCTTGCTCATGCGCTTTGACTTTTTTTGCACTAATTAGTTTGTCCACAAGGCGGCAACACAAGCCTGGACCGCGCTGATGAAAGAATTAAAAGATACCCACAACTGTAGTTTAAATGTGTATAAAGGCATTTTTATGGCTCATAACTTTTAGAGAGAAAAGTGCAGACACTGGACAAGGAGGAATTCTTCTAGTGCACATACTGTACGCTGTGTACCATTTACCTCGGAAGTCAGATGTCGGAGCTGGGAATGACGTCACACTCAAGTAGACATATGCTGCATTCACGCCATGTCGTAATTACAGTGATTTCAAGATGACAACACATGATGTTCTACTTGGAGCTGTTCACACCCTTGGACTCGGAACTATCAATGCCTGAACATAGCGCCTAATGAATCTGAAGTGGTCAGGTGGTAGTGGTACAAGTTGTAGCTCTCAGAAAACTCCCAGTTCACAAGTTGTAATTACGAGTTCTACGAGGACGTGAACGCTTTTTACAAGTTGGAATCTCATAATCACGGCAATTACGATATGGTGTGAACGCACCTCGAGTTCCAGTAGAGAAGTGAGAAAACCAAGATGGACGCGTCCATTGTTAGCAATACCAGTCGATTAAAGACACAGATAACGCCATAGTAGAGGTTGGATTAGTAGAGGTTGGATGAGTACTGTGTGCACCACTGAGTTTACTGAGACACAGATAAACATTTATTTTCTGTTGATGCACTGAGCAGCCATACTGGATTCTGAAGTTGTAGTTGTTACAATTCCTCTGAGATTCCAAGTCAGAACTCCGACTTGGGAGGGCATTCCGGTTAAAAGTTCCTACTGGGAACTCGGAATTTCCAACTTCCGAGTACGAATGGAAAACACCAATATGTTGAGCGCCTGTGTACGTGCATGCTATCAAATGAAGTATACTTACGGTGCGCACCAGGGTTGCCAGGTCCGCTGTTTCCCATGGAGTTGGCTTTAAACTGTTGCAGTGGGTTGATTTCCATCAATCCATCAATGATAAAACTGCGCTAGATGTTATGTTTTACGAACAACAGCCTCTGGTAGGGAGCCTTTGAGCTGTGCTGATGATCACTACGATGTAAGTTTACTTAACAGTGACTGTAAAATATATATTTTAGGTATGGGAATTGCATATTGTGAGCTTTAATATTTGTGATATGGTGATTGGGCCACTTTTGGGCTATATTGGCTTTAAACTGTTGCAGTGGGTTGATTTCCATCAATCCATCAATGATAAAACTGCGCTAGATGTTATGTTTTACGAACAACAGCCTCTGGTAGGGAGCCTTTGAGCTGTGCTGATGATCACTACGATGTAAGTTTACTTAACAGTGACTGTAAAATATGTATTTTAGGTATGGGAATTGCATATTGTGAGCTTTAATATTTGTGATATGGTGATTGGGCCACTTTTGGGCTATTTTTGTCACGCAGATCTGGCAACCCTGCTGCGCGTATGTTAAAAACCCACTTTGGGTTTTCGGGAAGGGCTTTTGTAGTCAAGAAGCACCCTAGCAACCACTCAGAACACCTTAGCAACGACCTTAAAACACGTGAAAAACAAAACATTTTAGAAAATACCAGTGAATTGATCAGCCAGAAAATATAAATGTAGTCTTGAGGTACATATCGCATCACCAGGGGTCCCTTGATACTGAACGTTATTGGTACTTGAGCAAATTAACCCTGCACAAACCGAATAGAGATGGTACATTACAGCAGGTGAGTGCAGAACGCTCGCTAAATTAACTCTGAATTATAAAGAGAAAGAGATAGCAGAGAGGAGAGAGAATGACAGGAGAGAAGGACAGAGAAGGGCTGCCAGTGCCGCTTTAGACGGTGTTAGGAAACGCGGACTGACAGGTGGACCCGGGAGAATTGATCGGCCTGGATCCAGCTGTCAGAGGAAGAGCTCATCTGGCACAAGCCAAGTCAAACCACATGTCAAACAGTCAGACTGAGAGGAGGAAAGATACATATGTGCAAGCTTGTACAGCTGTGTCTCTTACTCTCTCTCTGTCTCACCTCTGGTTACTCTCCTTCTGTTTCACTGATTTGTTCATTTAAGCCTGTGCACGCCAAAAGTGACATGGCAGCATGCAACGCCTCGCTTTGTGAAACTGTGCATGGTTCTCCAATTGCATTGGATGAATTATAATGCAACTGGCTGAGCAAGTGCAATTTTTCCAAATTAGCATTTAATGGTTTTAGGAGCATCCAAATAAACTTGGCACTGTTAAAACATCTACTACATAAGTAAAAAAAGAATAATAATATATTAAATATATCATATAATAAAAAAAATTAAATAAATCATATAACATTTAATAATAATAATAATATAAAAATAACAATAACAATAACCCATGCACCATTATATGTCATTTAAATGATTACTACAACATATTTTTTTACTGATATAAAATAATTTATTTGTTGCTTGCAAAAAATGTATTCCATCTGAATACACAGCTATTTTTGAATGGCTATCAATGGAGAAATGATTTTTTGGCAATGATTAAAGTAATAAGTAAATTATTAAAGTAATTAAAGTAATATTTAAATTTAAATAAAAAAAAACTTAATGACTTATCAGATTTTGTTTTTGCTTTGTTTTATTTTATTTTATATAAAAAAATAAAATCATAAACCTTTATATGTATTGTAAATTATTATTATTAGAATTTTGACTAATATAATAATATTTATTTGTTAAAATAATAATAAAAGTATATTACATCAGAATGGAGAAAGCTGTTGTAGTTAGTAGTTAAAGGTTTAAACCAGTCAGGGCCATGTAAACCAAACTAGTGCTGTTATTGTTAACTAAAACTAAAACTATTAAAATAGTTTTCGGAAATTGAAATAAAATAAAATTTACATATATAATGTAAAACATAAATAATACTAATAATACAAATAAATTATTTAAATCATTTAAAAAAATTGCTGTGAAGGGAGCACACACGGCCTACAGAGCTTCACGGCAGACAAAATGCATAAACAAGGCTTTACTGTCCTCTCTCTCTTTAATAAAAATAAAAGCTGATGAGATGTGATAAATGATTTGTGTTGATCTGGTGGATATACTGGCATGCCAGGCTCTCTCCAGGGCTACTCTATCTGTCATGAAGGCAGGTATGGATTCTGTGCTGAGGGAGACTGAGAGAAAGGAAAGTAAAAAATGACACCAGTGCTGGAAGTCATTCGCTATGATCCTGTGGATATTTCTTAAATGCATGCATAAAAAACTCATCTCATAATCATCTTGCCATTCTAATGCCCGAATGTGCGTTTATTGACTTTAATGCAAATTAATTCAGCTATGATAATAATTACACACATGTGATGCATCATCTTGCTTTTGATAGAGATCATCCATTAACTTAAGGGTTGCCATTCGTGCCCCTGAGGTTCAGGCTATGCCCTCTAGTGGCTGCTGCAATTAATCAAGCATGCCAGCTTCCTCCAAGCCACACAAACGACAACAATTCTTTCTGTATTATCAATAACCTACAAGATAACACAGCAAGAAAACAGTCTACGTGACCACAGGGCATCGGGGGAAAGTGGGCCAGTAGTATTTCACAAAATATAATTAAGTGCTTATAAAAGAGAGGAGAGAAGATGGATTTTCTTTGTCCCTGAAGAAGTCAGCTGGCACAAAAAAAGCCATTTGCCTCTTTTTCTATCGATCGTGGGAGGTATTGATTTGTTGCTAAGCCTGGTGAGTTTGTTTAAGGTGGACCTATAGGGCGTTAGGTGAACTATCTGGCAGTGAAAAGCAAACAGACTTGATTATGGAAGGCCAGGGCAATTTATGGAATGCAGAGTCCAGACACTGGTTGAAATCCTCTGTGTGAGTGAGCTTGAGAGCATCTTATTGCAAAATGGGAATGGACAAATATTCCTCCAGTGACTGCATAACAAATGGATATCCCGTAATGAAGATCCCATAAGGATTAAATAGTTCTAATTTAATTATTAAATTTAAGATTGATGATCATGTCAGCAAAAGTTTTGGGGAACTTTTTTTTTTTTACATTTTACTCATATTGTTGGTTTTTCTTGTTTTTAGAAATGATACAATCTTTCGTTTTACTCTGTATTACGTTACTGTGGAAGACAAGACAAGTTATTGAAGCCAAAAACTGCATTGTGACTGTAGGCATATAAGGTAATTGTAAATCATTTCCAAAAAAAGCCTGTTTCATTAATGATGATTGTTGTTGATGAAGGTGCTTTCCTCTAATAACCAAATGAGTTCAGACCCTATTTTCTTTGACATCAATATTAAGAACTTAAAGGTGAAAAATAGAACACTTTAATGTTTTATGCATAGGCAACCATAGGTAAGCCATTTGTAGACTGATTTCCCTAGAAAAGCATTGCTGGCAAACATAATGATTAGAGCAGCCCAACACATTAACACTGACTCTAATTGCATTTTTGGGGTGGGACTAAACTGGTCCAAACAATGTCTGATGAGGAAACCCTTTTTTGATTCCATTTGGTGACTCAGAAATTACAGACTTACCCTTTAAATGATGATAGCACCATAAGAAGGTGTCATGTAACTCCACAAATAGGGGTGTGTAATAAAACCCATTTGATCTCAGTGGATTTTGATGGAATATAGACATGAGCTGAGAGAGAAGGATGGCTTTGCTTTTCTCATCCGTTGATATCTCTGCCTCTGTATTTTCCTGTAGTGCTGACCCACCAGGGGGCCGTGCGGGAGATGAGAGACTAAATTAAAGCTTGACTCGTGCCAGGGGGCAAAGAAATGTGTGCTCAATTGCTCACCTGGACAAGTCCACAGAGACACCGCCAGTTAACATGCGACCGAGACTGGTTTGATGTTACTTTCTAGTTTCTTCGCTGTCTGTCTCGTTCCTAGTTGCAATACTCACAAAACCACAGGTACTGAGTTTCATTGCATAAAATAATCTCATTCAGCACACCACTGACAAAGCAGAGCAACATTTTGAGGCAGACAGCATTTATAATAGTCTATTCTGACTTTCTCTGCTGGCAAAAATTTCCAGTCTTCAGTGTCGTATGATCCTTCAGAAATCATTCTAATATGCTGATTTGATGCTTAAGAAACATTGTGGATGCTGCACACTGGTGGTGGTTGAGGAGAGACCCCCCACATGATTGTAAAGTGCTTTGGGTGTACAGCAATACACAATAAAGCGCTATATAAATGCATCATTCATTCAATCATTCATTCATTTCTTATTATTATCAATTTTGAAAATAGTTGTGCTGCTTAATAATCTTGTGGAAACTACCATTCAAAATGTTGGGGTAAGTACACTGTATAAAAAATTTAAAAAATACAAAATGTACTTGTAATTTTCTGATATTTTGCACTAATTTTTCAGACATTTCAGTTAAACAAATGAAGTGCAAAATTCAAAATACAGGATTCAATTATAAAATTATAATTAATATTTGTATTCAACAAGGACGCATTAAATTGGTCAAAAGTGACAGTAAAATAATTTTTAATGTTACAAAAGACTTCTATTTCAAATAAATGCCTTCCTTTTGAACTTTATATTAATCAAAGAATCCTAAAAAAAATAAAAGAAATAGAAAAGAAGAAAAAAAGGTATCACAGTTTCCACAAAAATATTAAGCAGCAAAAACCTTCCTTCCAAAAAAAAACGTAATTATTCCAAAGTTTTGACTGGTATTAGTAGTAGTTGTTGTAGTAGTAGTAGTAGTTCAATATAATGTAATATATTATAAATAACATAAATATAAATAACAAATAATTTATTATAATTTATGTTCTTTCAGTGCCCATCTGATTTGGATCCATGAACTGGAATGGCGCTCATTAGCTGGTAGAATTAGCCATCATTCATTATCACTAATAAAATTGTTCACAAATAAAGATTTCTTTTAAACCCAGATTGTAAAGTCCTTCTGAGAGAACATATCTGACATTATGCCATTTTAGGCTAATCCAGTGATAGTAGGGTCGCTTAGCCAAGATTTATTCTGTTAGTAAGCTGTTGGTTGCTTTTATGGGGAAAGATTGATTTGGTTTCAAAGCTGGATTTGCTTGGAAAGGGATACTGGCCAAGCATTGAGCTAATAATTACAATTACAATCTTGCTGTTAAGTGTGTTGGCTTAAGCAGGTCCTGAACTGGCTGTTTTCTGAGAATGAAAGGATGATTAATATGCTAATGCTAGCATCGATATTGTGCTGCTCCACAGTTCTGTTAATAGGTTCATCTCGTCACCCTTCAGCTGAGCTTATTATTATCTGTGTGTTTATGTTTGTCTGCTGAGAAAGAGATATACTGTGCATGAGATGATGGTCTATATTAAAGAGGATACTGAAAACCCCTGAGCTATAAAACTATCACCAGCAACGCCAGATCCTTCAGCTCCACCCACTCGTTCGCAATCCCCCAAATTCTGATGCATTCACCTCTCAGCACTCATTAAGTCACAGTATAAAGCCACCTACCCATCACCACCCCAGTGTCTGGTCTTGTTGTTCACTAGCGTGCATCAACTTACCTGGCTACTTACCTGCTCTACCTACCTGTTCGTCGAATCCATCCCAGTCGTCTGCCATCATCTTCAGTCTTCCTTCCACGTTCCTTCTACGATGACTCGGCCTCACCCTGCAAAGAAAGCACCAGTTATTATTCAAGTTATCCGCTCCACTGTCTCACCTGTGATCATCGCTTGCTCCTGTCCCGAAGCCTTTAATAAAGCTCTGTGTGACCTACCTGTTGTCGTCTCCTTCTGTTTGCTGACACATTTATTATTATTATCAATCAGAAAAATTGTTGTGCTGTTTAATATTTTTGTGGAAACCTGTTTTTATATATATTTTTTCCCAGGTTAAGTAGAAAGTTCAACATTTATTTGAAATGGAAATGTTTTGTAACAATGTAAAGGTCTTTACTGTCACTTTTGATCAATTTAATGCATCCTTGCAAAATAAAAAAAATCAATTTCTTAAAAGAAATTACAGTAAGTGTATATACATATAAATGAATCACATATTTGCTGAAGTTGAACTCAAGGCACCAGCTGAAGCTACTATAAGTTTTGTCACTTCAAGATACCATTTTTGTTTTCTATAAGCACAGAAAAATTATGTCGCTGGTAATTTGTTGTGTCATGCCTAGTGTGTTTCAGACAGTCCATCTTGACATTACTGCTTAAAAAACACCAAGTTTATCCACCATTATGAGAGAGACAGCGAGAAGAAATGTTATGTACAATGGAAGTGAGCTATGGTTACACAAATATGCCCACTTTAATGAGATTTTGGAGAAAGATTGATATTTGCTATCAAACAGCAGCTTGAGACACGACCTCTTGGTCAATACAGCGTCTCCCTGAGGAAAAGGACAGTTGGAGTCATAATTAGCTAACTAATGAACAATGAAAATTACACATGCTTTACTTATTTATTTATTTTTACTCTTGTGGTAATGCGAGAGTCGAGGCATATCTGGAATTTCAAGACACCCGAGGAAAAACTTTAGTAAAGTAACTTTCACAGCACCTCTGTGTAATTTCACCAGAATGTGGAGCACATAACGTCGGCCTCAGAAAATCAGCACGGTGAAGGAAAGTAATGAAGCGGTCTGTGATTGTTATAGTTTTAGCACATCCCAAACCTCTTACAGGCCTTTATCACCACACTGCAGCTCCTCGCTGAAGCACAGCTTCACAGCACATGAAGGCCCACTATTATGGTCTCCCCAAAGTGTTTGTGCAGACGTGTGTGTCTGTAAGCGAACAAAAATAGTTTATTGTCATGTGTGGATGCATCCATGTGGTTGAAATTCTGTCCATAAACCAACAGCCAGATCACTTGTATCAGGCCGTTACAGAGGGACAGTGGAGAGAAGACCAATCCCCCCACCACAAACCATGTCCAATAAGAAACAGGCTGGCTTCACCAGATACACACGCGTTTACTGTCAGCACATTTGCTCCACTGCGTACGGCCCTGTGAAATGTCCAAGCTCCAGTACAGGCCAATTAAAAAAGGCAGAAAACATTTCTGGGCTCCACACATAGCAGTTCTCAGAGATGAGGGACAGAGCAATCTGCTGTCGCAACTACAACACCAGAACTCTCTGTGGTCACAGTTACATCGAGGGCACACTCAGCAGATCTTCTGCTGTTGAGCTCCATTTAGATCACACATACAACTCTCAATATGTACAAAATATACATATATAAAAAAATGCTGTAGCTTTTAATGTGATGGATGGAATGAGAAAAAAAGTATATGGATGGATGGAAAAACTGAATGATAGATAGAACGACGGTTTCGAGATTGATGGATGGTGATGGAACGGACGGATGGACGGACGGACGAACGAACGAACGAACGTTCGTAGATAGATAGATAGATAGATCTATATCTAAATAGATAGAGAGACACAAACAGACAGAAGGGTAGAAGGACATAGTAAAATGGACTGAACAATAGAATGAACAACAGAACGATAGATGGATAGCACAATACTTACGGCTGCTTACTGGCCCAGTTAACAAGAGCCCATCCCAAAGTCTATGATATTCTGGTCCCCTGATACAGCATCCCCTAACAAACAAACAACCAAAAGACAATGTTTTATTATTTTCTTTTTATATGTCAGATACGTGTCTATGGGCCTTTACTCACATTCAGACTCGCCGCAAATGTGTGTACCCAGGTGAAGCCTGAAAACACTCCATCTGGCAGAGCTGGGCTGTTAGCCGGCAGCCTACTGCTAACTGATTGACTTCTGCAGCCACACTTTCCCTCCCACTTACTGTATCAACCGAAATGACACTTCTGGTGAGTACCATGGTGATAATTGTTAATATGTGCCGAATGACTTATGCAAGGACACTGGATATATATGCTGAAAAAAAAGTATCACAGTCTCCACAAAAATATGAAACATCACAACTGTATTCAATATTGATAACAATAGCAAATCTATCAGTGATCTGCAAATCAGCATATATAACGATTTCTGTGACACTGAAGACTGAAGTAATGGCTGCTGAAATTCAGATTTGCACAGGAATAAATTATATTTATTTAAAATTATATAAAACTGTTTATTTTACAATATTACTGTTTAAAATAAATAATTATTATATTATAATATAATTATTATAATAATTTATTATTAATGTAAGATTATAATTCTAAATAATTTTCCCTTGTTTAATTTGAGAAATACTAATGCATAAATGTCATAAAGAAATATTTCTGGTATCTGAAGTACTTACATGAGATGAGAATCTGCAGTGACTGACGTCCTGAACTGCACATGCCATTGCACATTCATTCTGCTGCCCACTATATATATATATATTATTAAAAACAATTGTTTTGCTGGTATGTCCGTACAACAACCCAAAAACCTGTTGGAAACTGTATTTAAAGACAACCTCTATAACTGATGAAACAGCATCACTTAAATCCCTGGAATTAGCTATGTGGCAAACAACAAAGCTGTGTGCTTGAAAACATATGGTCTGTCATTAAAATATATGGGATGGTGCTAACAGTTTGCCGATGTTTATTGCTGCCTGGTGGTGGCAGAAGTTATGTACTGTAACTTTAAAGAGTGCTGATAAACACAATATCTCGCAGCAGAGCCATTTTTGTTTCAAGTGGGAGAGATTACAAGGCCGAAAGTCCATTTTAGTAACTAATGTTCGATTCTGACAGGGGAGGTGAGACTGAAAAGATGGCTTCTGATAGCTCGTCCCCACCTCGACTTCATTATTCTGCCAGATACTTCATCACCACCTTCCTTTCCCCAAAAAGAAAATGATGATACTTTATCAAAACCTACACGCACGCTAATAGGCTAATTTGTCTGTTTACGGCCTTCTGCAAACAAACATGCACAACATTTGTATCCATAAGCGAATACGTTACTGCGATTTTACCTATCGATACGACTTTCCTGAATGTGACAGTAATTAAGGTGAGGGCACACACTCATTACGGGCCACTGATGAGGGTGAGCGTCGGTCAATTATGGGCTCAGGTTGGCACGACAGGCTGCACGCCATGGGGGGTTCGACTCCGGATCTAATGACCTATGGGGGTGATGTGCGTTTTTTAAAATATTTTTTGCAGTGAGCATGGAAGGACAGCTCTCAACAGATGTGCAGTGCATTAGAGAAGCTTCACTTCCCCCCTCAATCTCTCCTGTCCTCCATCTCCCTCCTCTCAAATGAAGCCTGTCTTCCAAGCTGTCTGAGGGAATGTCAAGGTAAACAAAATTATGCCAACAGTAAACATGTAAACATTCCGCTCTGAGTGGCATGACGGTATCCGAGATGAGCTTGTGCCATCCCATAATGCTTGTACTTTTTGGCGAGATAAGAGGAAATGAGACTGTTCCTCAAAAACTCCTATAGAATGACTCTGTTTGGGCTATTTTAGCAACTCTCTTTTTTCTGTTCAATAGAGCATTCCAGTGATGACGTATTTTTGTAGGCCAATCTAGAAGTTAGTATCACCTGCTTCTCTTGACAAAAACCCACAGGTTTTGCGATTACTGCAGAAAATAAGCTAAGTTTATGATTCTTACATGTTTTGTTCATCATGATAATCTTCACAAATTAATTCTGAAGCCCAAATACAATCACCTGAAGTACAAATATGAATGTAGGCTATAAATGATCTACTAAGACAGGCAGACAGACAGACAGGCAGACAGACAGGCAGACAGGCAGACAGGCAGACAGGCAGACAGGCAGACAGGCAGACAGGCAGACAGGCAGACAGGCAGACAGGCAGGCAGGCAGGCAGGCAGGCAGGCAGGCAGACAGACAGACAGACAGACAGACAGACAGACAGACAGACAGACCGATAGATAGATCGATAGATCGATCGATAGATAGATAGATAGATAGATAGATAGATCGATAGATCGATAGATCGATAGATAGATAGATAGATAGATAGATAGATCGATAGATCGATAGATCGATAGATAGATAGATAGATAGATAGATAGATCGATAGATCGATAGATCGATAGATAGATAGATAGATAGATAGATAGATAGATCGATAGATCGATCGATAGATAGATAGATAGATAGATAGATAGATCGATAGATCGATAGATCGATAGATAGATCGTGGGCAGCACGTTGACATATAGCGCTGTTGTGCTTCGGGTGCCCCGAGTTCGAGTCCCGGCTCGCAGACTTTTCCCGATCCCGACCTCCCACTTCCTCTCTGAAAAACTATCCTCATAAAAAAATCTTTAAAAAAAAAAAACACCGGAAGTGCTAAAGTATGAACTGCAGCACTCTATAGCAGAATACACAATACACAAATATCCATTCATAATTATTTGAGTGTATGCCTCGAACTAACAAATTCTCGCACCCCAAGAATTCAATATGAATTAACAGGTTCTTGCGGCCCCCTTAACAGTTGCTGGCACCCCACAGGTTGAAAACACCTGCTCTATAGCGGCCAATCTGTGAGTGACAACGCAACAGTTTGTAAAGCCTTGTGAAAATATAGAAATACTGTCGTGAGGCATCCCCACATATTTCAGCACAATAACAATCACAAATGTAGCACAAATTATGACAAATAAGAAAATAACTATTCTGATAACACCACGCATTCATCTGTTCTACACCTGGCATCTAATCATCCGGTCAACACATGGCTCTACACCAGCTTGATATCTCAATTGTTGGAAAGCAACTCCATATTTCTGATTAACCTTCTGCTCGCATATTTATTTATTTTTCTCTAATGTGTAATTGTGACTGGGAAAATCTGAGTTATTTTCACTCACAGTACCAAGCAGAGGAAAGGAATCTATCCATCAAATAAACCTTAATGCATGCAGATTCCATCACATAATAAGATATAGCCGTAGCAAATGTTTTAACACCATACAGGAAGCATGACAAATCTATTTAAAATGCAGAAACGATATGTGTATCTATTTAAACATTACATATTAATTTACTTGTATATTTTAGCATGTAAAAGTGTGAAAAACCACACTGTATTATCTTACAGTTTGTTCAATTAATGTAATTACAATTAATCTGCATGAAGATAATCTTTAGCAGCTAGTTCACTAGTTCAACTTCACAAGTAACCATCTATCTATCCATCCATCGAAAACTATGACAGAATTTTCATTTTGGGGTGCACCATCTCTTTAAGAGTCACATTTTTGCTTAGTAACATAAAAATGGAATAGAAAAATCTAAAATGCTCTTATCTAAAAGGAATCATCTGTCAGATGTTGAAGTATGCAGATAAAATGTAGTTTCCAAGTAGAAACGTACTCATTCTCTCTCTCTCTCTCTCTCTCTGGCCTGCTACCGCCAACTAGACAGCTCTGTTATTCTTGATGTTGTTTTCCCTCCTTTTCTTTATTTTGCCCACTCTTGCTCTTCCTTCGCTAGTCTCCCCTCCTCTCATCTGTAAAAGACAGAAAAGATCCCTCTCATGCACCCCTCATCTCTCTCGTGTGCAACACAAGCGAGGATCAATGCATGTCAGTTAGGAGAGACAGTAGTGTGACGCTAACACCTTCCCCTCCACATGACCTGTATTGGTTAACCTCATGCTCTGGGTTCACAAAGACAGCTGAGGGTGTGTGTGTGTGTGTGTGTGAGCATGTGTATGTGTACGATCCATGTCATTTCTGACACGTTTCAAACAGACTTCCATGTACATTTATGTATGTATTGTCTGTTGTTGCCAGGGGCAACCTCTTCTTGTCAGCACAGTACATTTGAAATGGTTACATCTGCATACATAAAAACAGTTCCATAAACATCCAACGCTTCTCCAACTTCATACCCATTATATGGAAGAGTTTGCTTAAAAATGAATATTTTTTCATCATTTACTGAATCTTGCATCATGGTGACCTCATATATTTTCTTTCTTCTGAGAAAGAATGTAAAATAGTTGTAAAATAGGAGCTCTTTTTCACAAAAGGTGCATTAAGAGGCAAGTATTAAAAGGACAAAAAAGCACAATGAAAGTTGTGCCATAAAAATAGTCCATAAAAACCCATATGATGTCTTAAGATTTGTCAAGCCCAATTTGAAATTAATGACTACAAGGTAAAGCATATAATTTGCTGTGCCACTAGTGGCATCAAATAGAATTGAAATAAATAAATAAATAAATAATAGAGTGAGAGAGTGTGTGTGTGTGTGTGTGAGAGAGAGAGAGAGAGAGAGGATACAAAAACTTATTTAAATTCAGTTTGTGCTGCTCAAATTATTACTTCAAAAAACATAATGATTTTTTTTTTAAATAGCCATATTTTTGTTTCAGTAACACTTACAATACGGTTTAAATGTCAGCATTAGTTAATGCAATAGGTAACATGAAATATCAATGAGCAGAAAAAATGGCGTTAACTCAGAAATTGCAAATAATTACAAAGAAATGGCATTTAGCACATTGTATTAACTGTGAAATTTTAAGTAGAAAGATTGAACTTACTATTGTTTTTTACAGTACACACACACAGAGAATACTGTATGTGTACACACACACACACACACACACACACACACACACACAAATACAGTTATTTTTCTTATATCCTGCAGAGTTCTGGAGCTGTGTCATTGCTTCCAAAATAAGAATAGGGAAAGCCTTGTTACATCATATCTAGGCATGCAACCATTTCCATTTTCTTCATAGATCAACAACACACTCCACACTGACTGAGATGAAGTTGACTACACACTCTGAACCTGGAACTCAAAGCTGGGAAAGGTTTGATCTCACTTTAGCTGTGGGAGTTTGACAAGCAGTCAAGTTTAGTAAACAGCAGAGTTGTTTGGCCCCTGCTTCTGCTTTGTTGCTTACTGAAGCTTCAGGATGAGTGACAAGACTTTTCTGTCTGCTGTTTCCATAACATATTAAAGTCAGTCTTCTCTTTCTTTCTGCACGACCTGCCCCAATCAATAGCTCGCTAAAAATGCTATTTCCATCAGCGAGTTGCTTAGAGGGACCCTTTGCCAGGCGGGGGAGGCCACATATCCTTCTAGCTCTTGTACAGCAAGAGATGAAAAATGGGAGGTGACTGTCAGCTGGTGATATTGTCTACGAGTGAAAATGTGATCATTTTGTATTAACGCGCCTTCATGTCGCACTTAAGAAAAATACAGAGCCGCTGCTCATTTGCCACCTCCCGACAAAGAGGTGCATTGCCACTAACGGCCTCATAATGACTTTCAAAAGGGGCACATGATCCCTGGAATTAGATTAAAGTCATTATTAAACAAAGGTCTTTTTCTTTGAGCTCGAATCCCACTCCCCGCCCTTTTTAGCCTATTTATTACTAGTGGAGACGTTGTTGTAATGAAGCGCAGGGTTTGGCATTTCAAATATCAATTTCTGCCAATTACACTTGCAGTGCTGAATGGGAATAGATAGAAGTGGAGGAAGGGAGGGCTCTGGAAATGATCTGACTGTTATCATATATAAGACACTGTTTAGCTCTGACAAGAGTGAGGAAAGGAACGTCTTTGGCCTCACAAAAGACAGAAAAAGTTAATATTTGCTACCAAAACACAATCAAATACTTATCAACACGACAATGATGGTTTGATACTGTCATCAGAAGCTTTATGCATTTCTTTCTTCTGCGGAACCCAAAATTAGATATTTTGAAAAATGTCTCAGTGTTTTTTGTTCATGCAGTGAAGGTCCTTGGGGATCAGTGTTGTTTGGACCCCAACGTTCTGCAAAATCTATTTTTGCGTAAGAAACAAATGCACACAGGTTTTGAACAAATAGTGAGTAAATGACAGAATGTTCATTTTTTGAGTGAACTATCATTATGAAACATTAATTCTTATGACAAGGATCTAAAATGATGTACTTAGTAACTTTGTCTCATTTTCTAGCAATATCTACAACATTCTTACAAGGTGTTTGCTTAACTGAGAAACTAAATTGCATAACAAAATGGTGAGTAGTCCAAACTAAATAAGTAGTCCAATAGCCACATTTTTTATGTTTTGTTTACAAGACCAGTATGAAAACAGTGTTGTGATTTATTATATAGGCCTATGACAATTATTATATTCAGGGGTTTCTCCTACTTTTCATAGTGATATATAACCTAGTGCCAGTTCCATTGGATGGAAACAATGCTTATTCACAAATGTTTTATGCAATATTGAAATTTTGCGCATAAGTTAAATTTGCAACTTTGGATGGAAACCCAGCTAGTGTTGCGGGAGATGCGGAAGATCACTATCTACCGCTGTAACAGTTAGTTCCGAGTGAAATGCATTATGGGTAGTGTAGTTTGGAGAAATGTGCTCGTGCGATGTGTGCTCTTGCTGTGCTGTGTAATTCAGAAAATGGAGAAAGAACATTTATATTCTGCTTTTATTTCAGTTCATTCAGGTCAGTCCACCCAGGGGTTTTTGTGCACTGTAACTTTGACAACTTTTATCTGCATGAGAGTAAAATGGCATGCATCGGCTAACTTTGCCCATCTCATCATTGCACGAACATGAATTAACAAGCTGTAACGCTGGCGCTGGGACTGATGAAGTAGAGAAGTAACAGCAGTTATCAAATGACTAAATTATGATATTTGCTCAGGTGGGTGCTGGGGTCTTATCTATCGGACTGCAGCTTATATCCATTTTGTTAATTAAACATTATATATAGTGCACGTCTAATTAGAGTTAAGCCAGTCGGCGTGGTAGCCCAGGCTCACATAGTCATAGCCCACTATTAGTAAGCCGGTCAGCGTGGTAGCCAAGGCTCACATAGTCATAGGCCACTAGCGTTAAGCCAGTCGCGGTTCACATGGCTCTTCAGAGCAGCAGCAGTGCATATGTCTTGGCGATAGATCTGCATGTTGGGGGGTGTTTTGTTCTTGTTTTGGCTTGTTTTGTCCCTTCTATGTCTCCTGCTTTGTGGGGGTTATTTCATGTATGTTATATTTGCAGCAGCTATATTACTTACATACTCGCAGCAGCATGTTGTGGATGTATTGGCAGTAGCAAGTCTCTGTACTTGCTCTGCCGCAGCAGCAGCATAGCAGATCTATTCCGCCAAGACCAAATACACTAACATTGTCATGTACATTACCATGCCAATCCCTCCGAGAGTTGTCATGACAGAAATACAGAGTTCTGGCATGAAACTCTAGATGGCGCAGTCCGATAGGTCTAACTCAATCTGACCTAATGACATCATTATCACATGGCACAGCTGATTGGTTCTCTCCTGTATCGGTAGCCAATGCGCTCGCTGCTCAACATTCAAATATATGACTAGTGCAAGAGTGGCGAACTTCAGCCCTGGAGAGCCACAGCCCTGCAGAGTTTTGCTTCAACCCTAATCAAACACACCCGAACAAGCTAATCAAGGTCTGAAGGGTTACTAGAAAGCTACAGGCAGATGAGTTGTAATTAGGGTTGGAGCTGAACTCTCCAGAACCAGAGTTCACCACCCCTGGACTAGTGCTTGCCGTAGCAGTTGCAGCTTGCTTCAGAAACCCTCCACCTTCCCCAGCTCCACCTGTATAGATCTGCTACGAGGTGATTCATGTATGCTATATGGGGGTTATTTCATGTATGTTATATTTGCAGAAGCTATATTTCTTACATGCTCACAGCAGCATGTTGTGGATGTATTGGCAGTAGCAAGTCTTGGTACTTGCTCTGCCGCAGCACTAGCAGCAGCGTAGCAGATCTATTCCGCCAAGACCAAATACATTAACATTGTTGTGTACATTACCATGCCAATCCCTCCGAGAGTTGTCATGACACAATTTCAGTCTGTTCCTCATTCAAAATTGTACAAAAGCAAAAGTTGTGGAGGATATATATATATATATATATATATATATATATATATATGCGTGTGTGTGTATATATATATATATATATATATATATACATATATAATGATAATGTAAAAAAATATTTTTTTTTACTATGAATAGGCCGAAATTACATGCTCAAATGCTGAATCAGTAAAAGTGCAACTCCTGAATCTAGCATAGCTCACTTGACAGGCAGATTTACAGAGCTGCTGACCGATCCTGACCATCACTTGCCGACAGCATGACAGCATGTGGCACGTCCCATAATTACCGCCCGCAGTCAGAGTCACAGAGCAAACCTACGCATCCCCAACCCACAACTCCAATCTTGGCATGAATGAACACTGCCCCTTCAAAAAATAACCTGTGGCGGCCAGTTATGAGGTGAGTATTTTTCCTTCCTGTTCCAAATTTAATAAATCCTCAAGCTTTCCACAATACCTCTACAGTCTTTCAACTTGCCTATGGCTAAAGTCCACTCTTAGGCAATAAAACACATTCCTGAGAGGACAGCAACGGGACCACAAGAACAGGTGACACAAACCCTGGTTTGGAATATTGCGCTTGTTTTCCTCTGGGTCTGGCCTGCATAAAGCTCATAAAATGGTTGGCTTAATATACAACTGGAATGAATAATAAATGGACAGCTGACAATATTTGCAATCATGGTTTCATAAATGATGCACTTATGAAAAATAAATGTCCCGGTTCATTTCCTTCTGTCACTGCTTTTCATGTTTTGAAGGTTCTCTGAATAATATGGTGCAAAAGCAACTTTGTGCAATGGTTATGCTGTTTTATAATATTTGCAATGGTTTAGGGCATCCATTTAAAAAACAAAAATGATGTCTGGCTAAAAGTACAGGTGGAAGAGTGAATACAAAAAGTCAGGTGTTAGCAAATAACACCTAAATAGCAAAATAGCTTCTCAACAAGCCCATAGACATCACCCAAGTCCCTTCTTCAATAAAAGTCTATGAGATTATTACAAATGCTACTGGATGCATTATGCACTGAAGTTTAATATTTATGGGCTTGATTTTGTTCAAATATAATCCTAAGTACTGGCGAAAGCATTTCACCTTTTCAAGCATCACAACAACAAATGTGTATAACAGCATGCAATGCTCTTCCGCCATGAAAGCCTCAGTATGCTTGTGCACGAGTGTGCGAAGGAGAGTTTATGTGTGAAGCCCCGAGAGCAACGTAGTAAATCAAGCTAAAGGCTATTTCACCCAGACCTTTTCAAAGGGTCATGAAGGCAACACAGCCATCAAGGCTCAGCCTGCGCTCACACTCAGTTCGCAGTCGTGCAACACAGATGTCACAGGACACCTCCATTCTCAATTTTCTCCACACAGTGGACAGGTGAGAACGGCTCTCCAATCTGCTATAAATCAGCCGCTGGAGGTGAATTAAACTCAGCGGGGAAAAAGTCCAGTGGCTTTCAGACGTCAAGCTGGTGGGGTGTCTGGTAATCAAAAGCGATATCCCACGATAGAGTTTCCAGGAGTGACTGCACTGTAATGAACTCTGTTCAGCTGATGTTTAAGACCTGTAAATTGAAAGATTCAGATGCTTTTGTAGTTTTAACATTATCTATATTCAAATATTTTATCATGGATCCAATAAAACGATAGTCATTACCGGGTATGGACAAAAATAAAATATCATCAAATTCATGTAGAATGTCTGCAGCAAAAAAAATCACCAAATACAGGTAAAGACATGCAAAAAATAAATATGTAAAATTCATGCATTGTCTAGGAATCAAAACCTTTGTGTTGCTAGCACCATGCAACTTCACTTGCTTAATGCTTACGTCACTTACAATTTTTAATGAATAGGACAGTATGCAGTGTATACTGCACATTATTCATTAAAAAGCATGCTAGTGCTCTTCTCTGAACATAGCCAGCAAGACTGTGTGTGTCTTTGTGAATGTTCACTCATAACAAAGTGTGCTGAGCAGTGTTTTGGTCCAGCGTTAAAGATAGGCTAATTAAACAATCATTATACGGTAGTCCCTTTGAGCCCTGCGTCTGCTGTCCTGCTGACTTTGTCACACCAGTCATCTTGGTCTCCACCACAAAGCAACTCTCCAGGCTCCAGATTCGGAGAGAGGCTTTACCCATAAACCCCTGCTCCTTCCCTCTGCCCATCTCCACAAAAGAAGAAAAAGCAGCAGACATCAAAGCAGGAAGCCTTGAGAGTGTTCGACTAAGAGAGCCAGCTTCACAGTAATTTACCGTTTGGCTTCACAGACACAGCGTACTATCAGCTCTGATGGGTGGATGTGGATTGTGAAATGCAGCCTCAAAGACAAATACGTGTTAAAAGTAGATGAAAAATGTGTCAACCGTAAACTTAAAATGGATGCTGTGTAGGCAGTTACTGGGGACAACTTTGAATGAGTCTGTCTATGACTTCAGGTTATCGCAGGTTTGAAGTTGAACACATCCATTACAGAGGAGCATGATGGGAAATAACCATGACTAATTGTTTATTATTTGCTTATTTATTCTTAAAGCTTGAGCCAGTCTACAATAACACTTACTGTATGTTCAGTATTCTACCGACACCATCAATAAATGATGAAAAAAAATGTTTGTATGGAAGCCTTAGTCAAGACTTCAGAGTTTAAAAATAATAAAAATAAAGGTAATTGTAACTTCTATTTTATTGCTACTTTAGTTTTATAATCAATACTTTTTATAGCACCTTTTCTTAAAGCCCAAGGTTGCAACTACTTCTCTCTAACAATTGTGACTTTATATTCCTCAACTCTGAATTTAAATCACAAGTGCATCTTTATACCTCAATAAGTGATTTTATTTCCTATTTGAAACTTTCTCACAATTACTTGTTTGTATGGAAGCCTTAGTCAAGACTTCAGAGTTTAAAAATAATAAAAATAAAGGTAATTGTAACTTCTATTTTATTGCTACTTTAGTTTTATAATCAATACTTTTTATAGCACCTTTTCTTAAAACCCAAGGTTGCAACTACTTCTCTCTAACAATTGTGACTTTATATTCCTCAACTCTGAACTTAAATCACAAGTGCATCTTTATACCTCAATAAGTGATTTTATTTCCTATTTGAAACTTTCTGCTGACAGAGTACAGAGGAAGTGGAAGAAACAGGAGGAACGAGAGAAAGGCAAGAGTCTGGATGAATGATAGCAGGATACGAAGTGACTAACTGAAGGAGTGAGGGTGAGATAGAGGAGTGTGAAGGAAAGGATGAAAGGACGCTGAGTGGCACAGATGTTCAGATGATGACAACATGTTGAATGACGTGACCAATTCGGACGAACAACGATTAGGGATTTGTTTTAATAACGCTTCTGGATTACGTTGTTGTGGTCATTAGGATGATACAAAGCCATATTCCAATCTCATTCACTTCAGCATGCAGTGAGAGTGAGTGTTAAATCCACATAAAAATAATTGCGGAGAGTGAAGGGAGGAAATTGACAGATTACGAAGGACAGATGAGGAAACATGAGACAAAAGAAAAGGAAAGGGGGGAATGAAAGGAAAGATGGGGGCGAGGAGTGTGTGTGACAGACGGCCAGAATGGTTTGATGGTGGGGCGGTGCTGTGTACACATCTGAGGCTATTTCAAGTGTAAAAGCTCCCCCTGCTGGTCAGACATATAATTGTTCCTCAAAGTGCTATGAATGGATTGCTTTGTTGTCATTTTTTATTTATTTTTTGTAAATGTAACATACAATCAAATAGGCAGCATAAATATAAAAACTCCATGTCGTGATGTGACCTGTTACTTAACATGTCTGCAACAACCCTGGTGGCTAAATGGTTTAAACGTGCAATTATGAGCATATAGAGAGAGTGAGAAACCGAATGAGAGTAGAAGTCAGGGAAGGTTTCACCACTCCCACATACCCTGCAATTATCTCATGATGTTTACCGATATGAGCAGAAGAGTGGGCTCCCTATCGACTACGGCACAGAGAATAATTACTGTTTTTAAACTGTGCCTCAGGCCTGGACGTGGCTTTGTGCGCAAACGTGTGTGAAGCGTAAAAAGCGGTTATTGATTTTGCTGCTGTTTTGCTGTCAAACAGGCAAAATATGCATGTTGCGGTTGGTGTAGGGGGCTTGTTAAAACGTATCAGATAGAGGCGGACGACTAATTAAGTTCAGTGGACTGTTTAGTCATTGATTGTACTGCCACAGAGAAAACAAGAAACCCATTAAGACAGAGACGCCCATTCGCTGGACCTATGGAGAGCATAGCAGATTCACAATACAGATGGCCCCTTTTGTATTAGATTTACCATCCACTATGCAAAGGTCAGCATGACCTGCATAGAAAACTACGTATGTTCAGCAAAATATGAATGTGAACTTCTAGAAATGAATATGCATTTATATTTATGCATTTTGCAAACAGACAGTTGTATCCAAAGTGAGACAGACAGCTAGACAGATAGATAGATAGATAGATAGATAGATAGATAGATAGATAGATAGATAGATAGATAGATAGATAGATAGATAGATAGATAGATAGATAGATAGATAGATAGATAGATAGATTGATAGATAGATAGATAGATAGATAGATAGATAGATAGATAGATAGATAGATAGATAGATAGATAGATAGATAGATAGATTTCCTTCACCTCTCTTACTCTCCTTTGCCTTCATGTTGAATATATCTATATTTTTACGACTCTGGGCACTTTCTGCATAAACATAAAGCTCTGGATATTTCCAAGGCTGCAGCGAGCAGGTGCAGGGCTATTGTGGCGCTCACAATTTATCGCTCGCCCCTGTGCCCAGAGAACACATTCAGTAATGTGCCGGAAAGATTAATCCATCAAATCATATACACACAAACTCATGAACGACCATGCACACTCAATAAAAGAGCGAGGCAATTTATGCACACAGCTAACACAACACTGCAGTTTGGGCTTTAAAAAGACCCATTTTAGTTGTTTCAGTTAATTTAATTAGTGTTTTAGCTTTTAAAATAAAAGCTCACCATTGTACATCAATGGCGGTGGCTGATGCATGGCAGGGCTACTCAAGGTCTGTGTAAAAATCAGCGAGTTTTCTGTTCAGAGGCCACAGCTGGCCACTGAACTAGGAGAGCAGTAAATTGAACTTAACTTAATCTCTAACTTTCGGGACACATTGCTCCCATGAGCATGGACTGAGCGTTGGAGCAGATGCACCCAATACAATTGCATTTTAATCTGATCAACCACACAATACAACTGCCCCCATTCCAAAGTAGCCAATAGAATGCGTTGGTCTGAGGCTATTAGTTTTTATTTGCTCAGGTTAATTAGCAGGACTGCACAGCTAAATAGTGCACTGCACCCTGTAATTGGGTTGCCAAGTAATAAGCAATATATTTACATATATATGGCTATATGTAGGTATAAAACAGTGTGAGAATCAAATTTTCCAAAACTGTGAGGAAACAGTGCTCTGGTGACTGGTGACGTGCTCAGCCTTTTCACGCAGAATAACCCAGAGTCTGGACTAAACAGACCGAATTAATAACATGTCATAAATTCTGCTGTGCATTCCCTGGGCCTCCTAAAGCTACAGGCAGACACTGATCGGTTGTTCTCACTGACGCCTACGAGAGGCTCGGATCACCCCAGGGCTTACGGCTGGGCAGAATGGCAAACAAGCTGGTAGATTTATGAGACCTGTGTACGTACTGATAGATGAGATAAAAATGCAAGCTTCAGGGCAGCACCGTAGCAAAACACCAAACTGTGACAACAAAAAAAAAACACAAACAAAAAAAGAAAAAAGGTGTTTCCTTGGGTGTTTTTGAAGCTAAACCCCAGGTGTGCTGAAGCTCAGTAGTAAGTGGCTCATTGCATGACGCCTCTCTTCATTTTTCACCTGTTTCTCACTCCATTTATAATTGGCTGGCTGCGAGACATGCAAAGAGGGTCTTTTCTGCAACACAAGAAAAAAAGTGGTAAAATGAACATGAAGTGCAAATATGAGCAATGAATTATGCACTAAAAGAGATTAAGTGATACTTGTTTCAGATGTCCATAAATATGCAAATTTAACTTTAGCTGCTGCTGTGTAATCCAAATGTTTAAATGTAAATGTATGTTCCCAAGATATCCAACAATGATTAAATGATGCACAGGATAAAATGATGCTCTAAAAGTTCTTCCTTCAGGAAGTCACTATTAAAAGTCAGAGGACATGATTAGTATTATCAATAGGTAACTTGAGGTCAGTTTTAAATTGTAAAATGCCATAATAAAGTTTGTTTATAGACTGATTATCATTAATAAATAAATAAATAAATAAATTATCACCTTCATAACTGCCTTACTCACATTCAGCTGCATCTACGACGGTTTAGGTCCAGCACAAGGCTAAAGGCAGACACGGGAGGGTGGGGTATTGACAGGCCAAGCAGCAGGCAGACAGACATGATGTACAGCCCAGCATAATCAGTTCCCAGGCTCATTAATCTACAGCCACCGCTACTCTTGATGAGAGAGAGTGATGCATGGGGAAAACAGTTCCTCTCCAATGTCACCCTGAACGAGTCACGGCTTCCTGAGAGGAGCGATGGAATGGGCTCCTGGATTGGTTCTGTATGAATCAGAAGTACTGTAGAATCAGTGAGTGGAGTGGTAAATTAGTCTTTTAAGGTATAATAGTTTATTCAGGCTTTGGGAAACAACAATACAGGTACATCACGTATAAATGTATTTACAATAAAATTGACTTACTTGTGCGCGCTCTTTGATCCATGCAACAAATTAATTTTGCTTGATTGTCACTGCTTTCATCTGTCTTGCCGCCTGACCTGACAAAAAGCTCATTTATGATCATGAATCAAAGTGAAAGGTCAGATATTCACAATAATAACAGCTACATCTCCTCTAATCTTGAGGAAAAGAGTTATTAGCCTGTAGGGTGCTCCAGAAGGCTGAACGTTTCGCACGAGGTCCCAGTGGAGTTCAGGCATCTCCAGAGAAGGACAGGGCAGCATTCAGACACACACTCCAAAGGCCAAAGGTCGTACGGGTGCTTTTCTTGTGTAATTGTAACATCTCCCGGAGGGCGAGTCACATCAACAATGGCCTGCTCCATCATACTTTTGTGTGTTTATTTTCAGGGAAAGACGTGAGCTCCAATCGAAGCTCCCCTATTAGATTTAACCAGCACGTTTTGGGTCAAGAGGGAAGCCACTCTTTCATCTGGAGTAAAATTCCATTTGAAACTCACTCCTTTTTGGTTTCAAAAAGCAATTGCATCTTCAACGAATGAGCCATCAAATTACAAGAAAGTGGGAAAATTGCATGGCCACAGGGGTGCAAGGCAAGATCCTTGAGAGCGCAATTACAAAAATAATATTCTCTTTCAATACGATGCGGAATTGTCTCCGCTGAAGTGAAAGGTGCACATTAACTATCAGCCATCTTGTTTTTCAAGGTCATCAAAAGAAGTATTTTCCAACCAACAGATCTTCCCTTTAAGTGAGCATACACTCTTCATTTATATGGAAATGGAGATCATCAGCATTCCTATTAAAGACAAGCCGGAAGAGCCGGGTGTGAGACACGAGAGGGAAGGAGTCAATGGGGCTTGCAGTGTGATGCAAAAGTCTGCTTGGTTGCTCTGCACAGCTTCAGTAATTTTTCATGAGCCCAAGAAATGACAAGTATGACATCGTACAAGATTTGCTGTCGGTATCATGTGCCACCTCTTCGGTTCAACGACAACAAGGTCATCCCTATGGTGAAATAAGGGCGGACATATCTTCAACGACTGGCCCAAACAGCAGCTCGTAAAACGTGGCCGTAAAGTCATTTGTGGATGCACTGGGTTATGTTTCGTGCAGTATGTCTGCTTTATGAAGTCTGGCGATGACAGACAAGACCCATTTCACTATGGACCATATATCATACAGGATATGACAGCTTGAGCACAGAGGCAATTTCACAAGGAGCCAAATTTCAGTAAAAAATGTGAAGTGAGAGGTGGAAAAAAGAAATAAGTCCGATCACCCCATTACAGAAGAAAAAAAACATAAAAATGGTACACTGACGAGAACAATGAATGTTTTGTATGCATTTTATCATAGAAGGCAGATGTTTACACACAAAGAACAAGAAGAACCAAAAGTAAAAAGTGCTTTACACTGCTTTTTTTGTGAGTTTTCAGGGTCATGTTTCTTTCTCAGTGCTTTGTCTGGGTTTGTGCTGTTTCTACAGTTATTATAACTACATATAAATAAAAATGTGGTAACTTAGTTATTATCTGCCACTGTCATTAAAATAAATAAAAATAGGAGCCCTGCATTAAAATAACAGAATGATTATAAATGCTTATTTCACAGTTTGAAAGACATGTCGTTATTAGAATAACTATAATAACCATCCATGTGTCCTCTCTTTACTACTAATAAACAAAAGCAGTTGTTAAGCAGGAGCTTCAGATATGGAGATTGAAGAATTCATAGCAGGCAAACAATACCTGGATTACGTACGGCATACGCTGAGATTCTCAATGTGCATCCATTGGACACTTTGCTGTCCAACAATGCCACAGGAGAAGCAATTATTTTCATTCAAGCTCACTACTGACTGCCACATGCCCGTTTTTATTTCCATGGATTGCCACTAGAGGGCCTCAGTTACTTAGACTTCCTTCACTTCCTAAACTTCATGATCATTTAATTCCTGAAAATTACTCATCTATTCACTAAATTAAACACAATAGAAAACAATTATGGGTGCATAGGTGTCTTTAAACTTTAAAAATAAAATAAAAACAAATTATGTTTTGCACAATTTTATAAACAGAACTAAGATTTTAAGATTCACACTTTTAACTTAAATGCATTTTAATAGGTGCGAGCTTAAAAACATTGTCTGCCCTTTGCCAAGTTGTACTTGTTCTCCAGGCCTTTCCATCCATTTATTCTCAGTAATTACCAAAACACAAACACTATAAGTGCGGTAGCAGGCAGCGACTCATCACAGCTGGGCAGTGAGAGCTGACTACTGTGGAGAGCTGCGTGTCAAGTCAAGTCACCTTTATTAATATAGCACTTCATACAATACAGATTGTGTCAAAGCAGCTTTACGGTGTCAAACAGGAAAATAGTTTGTCAATAATGCAAGAGGACAATAACAAAGTTCCACGGAGTGTATAAACATACTCTGCAAACAATATTGGATGAATGGATATTATAATTATAATTTACAAAATTGTAGTTTTATAATCATTAATTATAATTTATGTAATAGAATAATAATAATAATAATAATAATAATAATAATAATAATTATTATTATTATTATTATTATTATTATTATTCATAAATTATAATTAATGATTATAAAACTACAATTTTGTAAATTATAATTATAATATCCATTCATCCAATATTGTTTGCAGAGTATGTTTATATATATATATATATATATATATATATAACAAGATATTACAATAAACAAATAACATAAGATATTACAATTAAAAAAAGTCTGCATAGCCTTGGTTCTCTTTGAGCTTCAATGACTGTCTGCGTGTATAACGTTGGGTATTGTGTGGGATTGAGCCAAATAAAATGGCTCATATTCCTACTACAGATGGCCAGTTATCTGAAAATCTCCAAGAGATTTCTCATGCGTTGGGTTGATATGACTCATGGCCCATTGGGACCGAAAGGGATCTAAGCTCAGAGAAAAACAAATAGCCATTTGTGATGATAAACAGAAATTCTTCAAGCCTCTATCCTTCTATTGTGAGAGAAAGATTTTTAAGTAGAGACGTATTGACATTGCAAAGCCATCAGTATAACAGACACACGGAGGCATTTCTGCGTCTGGCATTAATATCTCTAGAGCACTACACTTTACAAATTGACCTGTGCAGAACGACAAACGTGGGTCCGGAGTTTTTCACTCTGGATTGTTTTGAATTACTATTGCTCAGCAGTTCCTCGTTCTGAAATCCATCAGCCTTCCATTTATCTCGGAAAAGATGGCACGGGCCACCATCTAATGGCTGACTGTGAGCCATTTCAGTGATGAATTCTCAAAATCATCCAAAGATGAGTAAAAGTCTGCTTAGAGGTTTTGCTCTGTGGCAGTAACAGCAATTTTTGACACATACCTCATGCCAATATAGAACAATATGCTGTATGGGTGGAGAAACGTAATGCATAAGCAGTACTCCAATTACAGTTCTTGAGGAGATTTTGCTAGGGTTTGTGTTTTTTGATCACAGCCAAGTGCAGTTTTGGGATGGTACTTATTATTATAACTGCGCACAAATGCAATCAAAAACCTATTTTATAAATCCATTTAAATGTATCCCCACTGACTTAGATATTTCTCAGAACATATTTTGTGTTGTGCAGAAAAAAAGGTAATGCAGGACAATGTGAGGGTGACTAATGATCACAGAATAATTTTTTTTGTGAACTATCCCTTTAAAAATTTCATGCAGCAACCATTACAAAAAGCTCTCATACCTTTTTATTTTGTGAGCTCAAAATATGACAATAAAATGTTCTATATTTTTTAAAACATCAATGCAGCCTTAAATCTGTCATTCTGAATGATAGTTTCATACACATCCTTATTCCACTTTCCACAGCTTCGAGCAGCAACATTTTATGTCACGCTGATCCCAGATCTGTCAAAAAGTGCATGAAATTAGGACATCCACACCACAAAAAAAGTCTGCTTCAGCAACCCTCATGCAACCTCATGCATTTTTTGTTCCTAAAGCAATATGGCAGACAAAGTCAATTCTTAAAGAACTATTTTTAACTGCGCAAACTCTTTAGCACTCAAAACTCCAAGCTAGGATCAGGAAATCAAGAATATACCTGTCAAAATAGTTAATTTTTTCCCAAATGTAAAGGCATTTTGCCCATTTAAAAGAGTCTAATCAGATGTTATACAAACAGTTCACCCCAAAATTAAAATTTGTTTAAAATGTACTCACCCTCAAGTCATCTAAGATGTAGATGAGTTTGTTTCTTCATCAGAACAGATTTGGAGAATTTTGGATTACATCACTCTCTCATCAATGGATCCTCTGCAGTGAATGGGTGCCGTCAGAATGAGAGTCCAAACAGCTGATAAACCATCATATTAATCCACATGACTCCAGTCCATTAATTAACGTTTAGCGAAGTGAAAAGCTGCATGTTTTGTGAGAAACAAATTCTTCTTTAAGGCATTTTAAATTGAAACCATTGCTTGGTCAAAATATGAGTCTATAATCCACAATAATGCTTATTAACACCGTAATAACAATTACAGTAATGCTTCACAAGACAATAACTGATGGATTACAGTTATACATGTGGATAATTTTTGGACTATTGTGATGATTTTATCAGCTTTTTGGACTCTCACTCTGATGGCACCCATTCACTGCAGAGGATCCATTATAATTCTAAATTTCATTTTTGGGTGAACTATTCCTTTAAGTCTCAATTTTGAGTTTGAAATTATGAGACAGCTTTGAACGAGTTGTCTCGTGCTAAGGGTTATTGTGTCAGGTTCAAATTAGCAGACAGCTCACCTTGACAGGTAGTTGTATCCCAGACGTGAGGGTCTGGAGGAAAACCACAGGGGCTGATAAACAGATGGAACAGTGTCATGTGCATTGAGGTGCTGTCACCTCTACCGCTCCTCTGCATTCAGGAGTATTACAGTTCACTAACTCCTTTTGCACAGTGAAGAAATTAACAGCGTAGAATGCATGGAAATCTATAAAACAGTATTCAGCACATTTTAGCTTAAGTGAAACACAGATGCAGCATTTAACAAGAGTAAAATGCAGTCTTATGATGCAATATAATTATTAGTGAAGCTCAGCAAGAAAAGATCATCATCTATTACACAAATAATCTTTTACTCACCCTTATGTTCCAAAGCCACTTGAATTTGAATAAATGTTCATGCTGCCTTCTATACAATGAAAGTGGATGGTGATTATGTGCTGTCAGGTTCCAAAATGCCAAAACAACATCAGAAAAGCACTGTAAAAGTAGTTTGTTCAACTTGTGCATTATATACCAGGTCCTCTGAAGCCATCTGATACCATTCTGTTAGAAACACATTGTAATTTATTTTAATATTTTTTATGAAATCTTGTTTGTCAGCTGTGGTCATCAATCGCAGCTTGGACGTTCTGCTAAATTTCTCCATTTGTGTCCCACCAAAGTTCAACCATTTGACTGTATTTGGATGAAGTTAAAGCTTCAACTACTTAAAAAAAAGACCTACAATTTTAGCTAGCAATCACCTAAAATCCCCTGCTTCCTTGCAGAGTTATTATAGTTAACTGAAACTTAAAAAAAAAAAAAAAAAGTTAATTGAAATAAAGCCAAAATAAAATATAAATATTACATGACAAAAAAATATGAAATTAAACTGAACGAAATGTAGAAGTGCTGCTTGAACACTAACAGAAATAATTAAGTTGAAGCACTAAATTTTTTAACCAGAAATAAACAAAAACAAACTGAAATAAAACCTAAATAGTAAAACTAAATGAATAAATAAAAATACAAAATAAAATACTAATACAATTTCCTAAAATTAAAATGAAAACTAACGAAAATTAAAATAAAAAAAAATCAAACTGAAAATACTTATAAAGACTAATAACAGCATACAAAATAATAATAAATAAATAAACTAAAATAACACTGCTGCCTCGTCAAGGTGTCCCTGTCCTGAGAAACTGCATATAGATATGGCATCAGTTACTGCTAACAAAGCTGGCGGACAGCAGTGCCCTGATTCTGTTGGAGGTCCCTCTCTCCGGACCACTAGCTCATCCAGGCAGTAAAAGAAGGCTGACAGGGATACAGATGGTCTTGTATACATATATAAACAACAACTGGTTTATCAAGGTGTCGTAAATGCCAGAAGCAGCTGGCTACCATATACCTGAGCACAAAGTGGAACAAAAAGAAAAAGAGATAGGAGAAGATAGAGAGAAAGAACGAGGGAAATTGTGCTTGCGTGTGGGCATACAGTAAATGGGTGTGCAGGGTTTGTGTGTGTGTGTGTGGGTGCGTGATTCACCCAGTGACCAGTGGAGAGAATACATCTGGTAGGACAGCTGTTAGCGGTGTACGAGAGTATACTGATGGTGGTGGGGAATGATAAATCACACACTTTGCGGCATTGCAGATGGTGCACCAGCGTACCTGCATGTGTAGGTACTCAGGCACTGTGAAGAAATGCGAAATTATCAATGACGGCGTTCAAACAACACAGTTACTGTCTAAATGTTTCCGATTTTACAGTGAAAACTGCGTAAAACAAGTTTTTCTCTAAATGAACATCGAAACCAATACTTAATTTCAACTGTTTCAAATTATTCATAAACCCTTGTATAATATTGCTTGATGAGAACTATCATTACTACTATTATGGTTAGAGATTTAAACAAACTTACAGTATAAACCCACACTATTTGTGCTACAGACAATGATATGTTAAATATTTGCATTAAACAATACTTTTCTAAGTGAAAACCTTTATTTTTAAGAGTTTAGGGACCAAAATATCATTGAAACATGAGAGTAGAACCTTTTGACTTGGCAACCTCATAGCAACCACACAGAACATCCTAGCAATGAACTAAAACCCACTCAAATCGTATAGGCCATTCACACAAAATGGGTTTTTGCTTTTAAAAACGCTAGACAGTACAAAACGCAAGGTCTTGAGATGCATTTTTTTTTTAAGTTTACACTTTTAGAGTGCCACGTTCTTAGAATGCTGTATTATGCGTGAGCCACAGCAAAGACATGAGACGCGAGCACAGCGGTCAACAATGTCCTTCTAACGCATTTAAACAGAAAAACAATGGAAAAGTAATGCAGTGGAATGGAAAAATGCATTCTGTGTGAACGGCCCACAGAAATCTCCAAGCAACAACCTGGCAACCACACACAAGAATCCAGCACTGGCACCGCACACAAACACAAAAACATTAAATGTAAAGTAAATCTAGTTATTCTTATGATTTAACGGTCTCAGAAATGTTACCTCAGCTGAGAGCCTGCTTTTTAGTGAGGATTAAAAACTTAGCAAATGATTAGCTATGAGGATTAGCGTGCGTTTTAAAGGTCTCAGTCCAATTTAAACTTCAAAGACGGCTTAATCACTAGAGAAAATTGGTAAATTATCATGTTTGAAAAATGCTTTCAAAAAACGGCATGCAAACTTTAGTCTCACTTTAGTGGGTATTTGTGACCCTGGACCACAAAACCAGTCATAAGGGTCAATTTTCTTCGAAATTGAGATTTATACATCATCTGAATAAATAAGATTTCCATTGATGTATGGTTTGTTAGGATATGACAATATTCAGCCGAGATACAACTATTTGAAAATCTGGAATCTGAGGGTGCAAAGAAAATCGCTTTTAAAGTTGTCCAAACGAAGTTCTTAGCAATACATATTACTAATCAAAAATTAAGTTTTGATATATTTATGGTAGGAAATTTACAAAAAATCTTCACGGAACATGATCTTTACTTAATTTCCTAATGATTTTTGGCATAAAAGAAAAATAAGATAATTTTGACCCATACAATGTTTTTTTTGGCTATTGCTAAAAATATACCCAAGCGACTTAAGACTGGTTTTGTGGTCCAGGGTCACATTTATGTTGTGTTTAACTAAATGATGTTATTCATTTAAATATCCACATTGTTGCTGGACGATCTTGGATGTGTTTAGTGCATGTCGTGAAACATGAAACGTATGTGCCATTGAGCTCTCACAGGGATGCATCTTTAATTTTCTATGAAATAAATTAAAAAGACAAAACACATACAGTACATATATATATGACTTTAATAAAAAGTGCAGTTGCCCTTTGAGAGCTTAAAAGGATAGTTCACCCAAAAATGAAAATTCTGTCCTCATTTACTTACCCTCCACTTGTTCCAAACCTGCAAAGATCTTTAGAATAATTTTTTCTTCAAACTGTGGAAGTCAATGGCTACTGTCAACTGCTTTGTTACCAACATCCTTCTAAATATCTTCTGTTGTGTTCAACAGAAGAAACAGAAGAAGAAACTCAACATGTCGTGAAACACGAAACGTATGTGCCATTGAGCTCACAGGGATGCATCTTTAATTTTCTATGAAATAAATGAAAAAGACAAAACACATACAGTATATATATTTGACTTTAATAAAAAGTGCAGTTGCCCTTTGAGAGCTTAAAAGGATAGTTCACCTAAAAATGAAAATTCTGTCCTCATTTACTTACCCTCCACTTGTTCCAGACCTGCAAAGATCTTTAGAAGAATGTTGGTAACCAAACACCTTACAGTAACCATTGACTTCCATAGTATTTTTTTTCTCCAAACTGTGGAAGTCAATGGCTACTGTCAACTGCTTTGTTACCAACATCCTTCTAAATATCTTCTGTTGTGTTCAACAGAAGAAACAGAAGAAGAAACTCATACAGGTTTGGAAGAAGTAGAGGGTGAGCAAATGATGACAGAATTTTCATTTTTGGGTGAACTATCCCTTTAATTGTGCTTAAAAAAAACTTAGTTACACATGCAATACATCAAGCAATCATCCACAGTATAGGAATGCACCCGCTCTCCATTACATCAAAGTACGGGTCAGCCTCCTGTGTCTCTAGACAGCAGATCAAAAATCGAAACCCCCAGCATGTTATCCAAGCAGGCGATTGCATGCAGAAAACATCTCTACGGCCCCAAGATCAAACGCGAGGGGCGTTACATTCTCTCCTCCAGTAAAGAGCTGCAACTTGACACAGAGCCACAGTGGAGCCAGAGAGCCCAGGTAACGAAGATGGATGCCCTGTAATGCAGTTAGTCTGCGGGTACTGCAGATAAAAGAATCCGGTCAAAGCTGAACATCCCAACATGAAGCAACTACAAATAGGAGATTTGCCTCAAACTGATTGCCCATGTCCTCAGCAGTTATAAACAAAGCTGGAAATATGGTTTTCTGGGATAATGGAGCAATAATTAGGTTTAGGAAGTCATTTCCAAAAAGCCAAAAATGTGATTTACTCTCCATCCACCTATTTAGATATAATTGAGTTTCAGAGGGAAAGGTAAATTCTACTAAAGCAAAGCACAGAATTTATAAGTTTGTTCCTTGTAACCCTGAGCTGCTGTTCCCACTTCTGGCCTTTTAGAAATTAATTCTTTCAAAACATGCTTCACTAACTTTGTCTACTACTGTAACAATGTTTAGCAGTGTACATACATCACAGGAGAGCAATTTTATTTCCACATCATCTCAAATCACCATTCATTATATGAAATAACAGGTGAGGAAATAATATTTTGAAAAAAAAGAAGGCAAATTTCACAGCTTGCATTTTATGTAAACTAAATAAACAATATTAAATAATATTTGTACACTTAATGCATCACTTTACAAAATAAATAGTCTTGTAATATCTGCACCGTTGATGTAAAAAAATTAAGAAAGAAAAGTATCACACAAATATTAAGTAGACAGCTGTTTTCAACATTGATAATAATAAGAAATGTTTCTTCAACATTAAATCAGCATGATTTATGAAGGATCCTGTGACAATGAAGACTGGAGTATAAATGCAAAATATATTTTAAACTGCAATACTCTAAACTGTAATGATATTTCACATATTACTGTTTTTGATTGCATTTTTCATCAAATAAATGCAGCCTTGGTGAACAAGGCTGTTCAAAAACTTTTTTTTTAAACATTAAAAAAAACTACAGAAATTGTGAATGGTAGTGTACATTATTTTTCTCAATAAATATTGAAATTGTATATGTTTCACTTTTTTGTTTAGATTGTTGTTTAGATTAATAAAAAAAAATGTAAAGGCAATTGTTTTTTTTCCCCAAATTTTATTGGTAAAAATAATTTGAAAATTAGCAAAAACATGATAACCAGGTTTACGTTTTATACCACTTTTCACACTTCAAAATTGTTTCAACGCTACTTTACATTCTGATTTACTTATGGATCACTAATGGTACAAATGTTCAAAGTGACAAAGAAAAAAATCTAAATGAAGGGAAAAATCAACACCTCACAGCTGAAGAAACACCCAGCATGAAAAACAAAGTTCTAGGAAAAATGTTGCTTTTGAATAATTGTGCTTTTCCAAGCCATTGAACTGAAAATCTCCATTCACTGCCATCACATTTACACAGGATAAGACATTTGAGCTCATAGGAGAAGCAGAAAAGAAAACTGATTACACGCCAGACGAGTTCTTCTTCTACGAGTCGCCTCACACTAAAAATAAAACCTTCAGCCACGCATCACAAACTACCAGCGCAACCTGATGTCAGCTTTGTCAAATAATTCTGCCCAGAGAAGCTTCACTACATCCCAGAGGATTTGTTATGCGTTATGTTTGACTCGTTCTTCTTTTCGGTCTCACTCACTCACGCCAGTCTCTATTGCCCTCCTGCATATTTTACTTTGGCATATGCCACAGTTGAGTTCCATTAATCAGTCCCTGCTCGTATGAGGGCTGAATGTTAAACCCTCGTGCCGTTCCAACTCTCCGCCCTGCTACAAAAAAACAGGCCCGGCATTAACCTTGTAGACGGAGGCGGTTCATGCATCCGCGGCACTTGGCAATGAAGGGAAAAGAAGAACTTCTCAAATTGTTTCCAGCCTGAGCTGCATGAGTGAATGGCTCTGTGTGTGTATGTGTGGCCGTTGCCTGCTCCGCTATAAATAAGCCTGGCTGCTGGAGAGGTGGAAGTCTGCAGAGGAACTGACAGCAGAGGGCAACACGGCCTTGTCTCCCTGGGAGACGCCAATTAAAACTGGACCCGAACCCAAAGTGAGCAACCACACAGCAACTACTTGAGAGAATGAGAAATGAGTTTTGGCATAAAGCAGATTCAAAGTAAAATGTCAAGCAGTTATTTGAAGTGTTTCACTTTGGGGGGAAAAAAAATCAACATCTTCTAGGATAGCAGAAATCCCATTGCTGATGATCAGCTACAAATGATGCTCAGTATACGGTATACAGGCTCACAAGGAAAACCAATGCACGGCAGAAGAATATAGAATAATTTGCTTCAAATACATGTAAATACTGGTATGAAGTTGCAAGAATTGCTCATGCAATTTAATCCTTTAGTTTCATTGATTGGACTCCAGGTTAGCTTTTGGAGAAGTCAACTTTCACACAGATTTTCCATCATGCACTGTTAATGTTTACATGGTGCGTTGAATAAAGAGATGAAAAGGCACCACAGTTCGTATCTGAATTTTTTTAAGCAAACTTCCCTTGTGAAAAAGAAGTGCATTTATATGTATTGAATATGCACTTGTAGTGTACTTCAAATCTTAAAAGTATATTTTTTTAAAACTGAAATAAAAGGCAACAGAACTTAAAAAAAGACACTATTTATGACTACATTTCTTAACACACTTATGTACTACACAATTAAAAGTTCACTTTGCAATCATGTCAAATTAAAAGTTTTTAAGTACATTTTAAATCACTGTTTTAATAATCTTTCGTCTTGACTTGATTATTATTTTAACTGTGGTGAAAGTGAAGTTGATAAATTTTAAACGTATCAAAAAGCAACTTCATCATTACAAATACATACACGTTTCAATAGAAATGACATTAAAGTGTATTTTAGTTTTCTAGAAATGCTTTTCATTGCATTCAGAAGTACACTTTAAACATATTTCCAAGACAATAGAAGTAATTATGAAATTATATAGAAAGATGTACTTGAGTCTTACTTAAGTGGGTCAAAAATCCAATTATTTCCACAACATGTAGGTACTGTTTGTACTTTAAGTAACATACCTAACATAAACAACATGTTACATACTTAAGTATGCTCTGTTTCACATGGGTGCATTTGTCTGTTGCTATGGTTCAGATTCATTTTAGATTCAGAATTAGATTCAAGAGAACAATTACAACCACATATTATCAACAGTGTTAAAACAGTTGTTCAACAGTATCAACACATATTATGTCAACCAGTGCTATGGATCAGATTCATTTTAGATTCAGAATTAGATTCAAATTCAAAAATCCAGGTACAACGAAAGGGTTAATATACTTTGTTTAGCAAATGTATCACAAGAAACAAACGGACATACAACAAAATCCTGATAGCTATTAAAAAAAAGAAAGAAATACAAACAATTTTAAACGTATCAAAAAGCAACTTCATCATTACAAATCTGTAATTACAAATATATTTAAATACATACACGTTTCAATAGAAATAACATTAAAGTGTATTTTAGTTTTCTAGAAATGCTTTTCATTGCATTCAGAAGTACACTTTAAACATATTTCCAAGACAATAGAAGTAATTATGAAATTATATAGAAAGATGTACTTGAGTCTTACTTAAGTGGGTCAAAAATCCAATTATTTCCACAACATGTAGGTACTGTTTGTACTTTAAGTAACATACCTAACATAAACAACATGTTACATACTTAAGTATGCTCTGTTTCACATGGGTGCATTTGTCTGTTGCTATGGTTCAGATTCATTTTAGATTCAGAATTAGATTCAAGAGAACAATTACAACCACATATTATCAACAGTGTTAAAACAGTTGTTCAACAGTATCAACACATATTATGTCAACCAGTGCTATGGATCAGATTCATTTTAGATTCAGAATTAGATTCAAATTCAAAAATCCAGGTACAACGAAAGGGTTAATATACTTTGTTTAGCAAATGTATCACAAGAAACAAACGGACATACAACAAAATCCTGATAGCTATTAAAAAAAAGAAAGAAATACAAATAAAAAATCTGGTGGGAAACCAAAAATCAGTTTTGCTTTTTTGAACAATCCCTTTGACCTAACACAACTAATGCCCTTTACATGACCTTTCACTTAAGAATAATGAGTGTGAAATTCATTCTTAAGGGCCCGAGCATCATCACTCCACAATACAAAGCACCAGACGATCTGGCCAAACATTCACAAAAGTAGTAGCACACTCCAACGATATTCACACTGACATTTGGGCTGAAAAAGTTGAGGAACAAGCACCTGTGAATTTAAAAAAATCATTCATTCTTACCTTGCCCTTGAGCACCCACTGAGCCTGTGCACCGCATCCACAGGACACAGATAATGAGGAAGAGCGAAGGCCCAGCCAGGACGGCAGTACACCTCGCTCGGTTCGGGATGGCAGCCATGACACCATTGGTTACTGACAGACAGGAAAGACAGAAAGACTTTTGTCAAGTACATAATTGTACAGCAAGTTGAATATAATAAATTCTGCATTTTATTTGATAGATAAATAAATAAATATTATATTACATTAATTAAATAAAAACACAAAATCAATAAAATATAATGCAAATTAAATCATATGCAGATGTCAGGTTCATATTTCAAGTGCTACTGTAAATAAGAGAGTATAGTTCCTTTTTGTGCTGTGGGAACATTGTGTCAAAGGTTCAAAATTTATAAACCACAAGTGTATGAATGTAACCGAGACTCATTCCAAGACAATTTCCCATTTTTCTTAATATCTCAAAGGATATCTGAAAGTCAAGATGTGTTCTGATACTACAAAACATCCAATATGCGATTACTTCAATATCCAAGGACTAATTCCTAAAGCCACGCACAATTCATCAGAGGCGACGTTCCCGCCATGCGAGACGTAGCCAAGCTTTCTTTTTTAATTCACTGAGAGTAAGACGACTGCTATGAAATATAACTCATACTCTGGAATGTCCCACTCATTAAACACAAAGCTTTTATGAACCAACAATTTATCAAATTTGAACGATATGTTTGTAGAGGCGCATTCAGGCCTACATTTATGGAGTTACCATTACACTTAATTAAGTATTATGTCTTTATGACACCAATGACTAAAACATGCCCAGCTGACATGGAGTGCGGTATAAGTGAAAAACTGGCAGAAGTTGCAGCTCACAATAATTTCTGAGTACAGTATGAATTGGAGATTACTACACATAATGTATGAGACATTTATCATTGTCAGCTGTGGCAGTGCATGCTTACACACATAATGCTTAATGTTCCTAACATGCTACAATGATTGCAGTTAATGCAATGCAAATGAAAGACATACTGTAGAATAGTATGTATGCGACATACATTACTTGTTATGTTCTAAAAAAAGCAGCAGATAAGTGCAGTTCTTTTCTTTTATTGATTCCTCTCTTCCAGCTGTCTGATGTGTCTGTCAGTCTGTGCAGTGATCAGATATTCTCTCTTTCACGGATACCCTGTCTGGGTCAGTTGGACCGGTGGCCAGTGATGCATAATGCCTGACTTGGTTCACTTTGACATTACTCACCCTCACACTTCTCAACATGCTTGCCTTGTAGCAAAGGGTGAATAAAATCAATAATCCTCCATTTCACATCACAACCATACATTTCTCCATCAATAGCTTCTTGACTGGAATTAAAACCACAGGCATTTGCATATACACAACTCAATCACTATGTGACTGAGTGTTACTGAGATGGAGAAAGTACAGTGAGTATTTAACAGTTAGAAAGAAGGCGCCACTGACACAGTGCACATTTAAATATAACAGATGATGATGATGATAATAATAATAATCATCATCATCATCATCACAATTGTTAATATTATTATTAATATTATTATTAATTTAATGTTTTATTGTAAATGTAATATATTATTTTAATATATTTCTTAATGTTTTTTTATTTTAAATCTTAGTTATTAAATGATGATACTTTTGTCCTTTTTAAAGCCTGAAAGCTCTGCTCTGCTCAGACAGATAGATGATGATGATGATAATGATGAGGATGATGATGATGTTTTTAAATGTAATATTTATTTAATTTTGAAATGTTAATTTAAAAAGTGAATCATCTCTGATATTTTTTCCCCCTTTTTTATTTCATTCACTGTAATTATGACCTGACCTGTAGTCATGCAGGTTTGAAATGTAAGAATTAAAATTTTTGCCTAAACTATCCCTTTTAAAACTCTAACCTAGAATATAGTCAATATCACAAGAACCATTTAGTTCAAACCTGCTTTTTCATTGACAAAAGTAGGCGCCACAAAGAAAACAAATTCCCCTGATCAATATCTACTTCCACGTTGGGCTACGGTTCAGCGTGGATGGCAGTGGTCAATGACTCTTGCTCAGAGGTCTGGGGGCAGTGCTGGACACAGGCCCGGCAGAGACAGATTGGTGTAGAGCGGGACGGCTACAGCCAGGCGCCTGGATTCCTGTCATCCTCTCCCCCCTCCTTCTGTCTGCTAGATCAACACGCGCCACGGCTCTCAAACACAACAACCTGTTTGAGATTAGCTATCAAATGGGCTGCTCTGCATAACGACAGCCTTAGGAGCATCAGCAATTACATTGCTTTTATCTTGTCATGTCAGGGTATGTTTAAGTAGGCTGCTGTCTGCGGTGTCCACACCTCCACAGTGTGAACTGATCCAACCTCTTTCAGAACCACGGACAGCAGAGCTGAGAGCTGAGCTGTCCGTGGTCCTGAATGCGTTTGGATCGGTTCATGCTGTGGAGGTGTGGATGCCACAGACGTACTGTCCGTCGTGCTGTCAGAATGTAATTACGTGGGAGTCTCAAAGTGTCAAGAGAGAAAAAAATAACACAGTCGAGGTCTCGGAGGGTAAGTGTGCCACCTTGGATTTCGGCAAACATTTCAGGCCTGTGCCAAAGAAGAGGATCTTCAATGGCAATACTGACAAAAAACTATTTAATTCTCCTCTGCTGTAAGCTTGACATGCTGTGATCATTTAGTATGATTTTTTACATTTTTCCCTAGCTTAAAATAGGGAGTGATTGCATTAGACACGGATTGAAATTGCAAACTCATGTCTCTTGGTAAGTCAGGCATTATAACATCTAGAGTATAGTTGTCTTAAAGATAGTAAACTCTAAAAGGTGCCTCAGTATACATTAATTTATCACTAATATCTGGGATGTTGAGTAAGCTTACATTTAAAAAAGAAATACATAAAAAAAGCTAATATTATATAAATAAACCAACATAACAAAAATCCAACATTCCTGGTAATCCAATAGAAGTGAAGTAAAAGCTTCTGTCATTTCAACAGACTTAATGAAAGCAATCTGATTAGGTGGCCCTGCATCTGCACAGCTTCCTTCAGACTCATTGTTTCGGATTTGTGCCGGCCTGTCTCACTCTCAAATTAACTTGCATTTAAATGTATTTAATGTTTGACTTGGATACTTACAATTCCAACTTCGAGCAGCCTGGTGAAGGAGAGCCATCCAATTGAAACAGCAATTCTTTGAGTGAAATGAAGCTCAACTGGCGCTACATCAAGGTCATGGGTTTGATTCCCTGGGAACACAAAAAGTCATAAAATGTATGCCTAGAATGTGTTGAAATTGACTTTGGATGTGTACATATACATTCATATATAATGGCTCAAAATTTTGAGGTCAGTCATTTATTTAATTTTTTCATATTTTTGAAAGAAGCCTTTCATGCTGACCAAGGCTTAATTTATGTAATCAAAAATACAGTAAAAGCAGTAATATTGTTCAATATTATTACAGTTTAACCCTCTAGGCCTCTTCGGTCAGAACAGGCCGAAAAAATTACGTTTAGAATTGTTTTAATTTTTTGCATCATTGGAATAAGATGACGCTTGGTGACTTTTGTCATATTAGCTATTTGAACACACAAAACAATCATGGACATGGATATGATAAAGGGTTGAAAGGAATCACAGGAATAAATTGCATTTTAAAATGTGTTCAAAATGAAAACAGGTATTTTACCCCTGTAGGCCTCTTTATTTTTGGGTCACACTTGGTACCTTCGGTCAGGTACCGCTAAGGTACCAAGTGTGACCCAAAAATGAAGTGGCCCACTGAGTTAAAATACCTGTTTTCATTTTGAACACATTTTAAAATGCAATTTATTCCTGTGATGCAAAGTTGAATTTTCAGTCTTCGGTGTTCAGGGTCAAATAATCCTTCAAACCATATGCTGATTTTCTGCTCAAAAACATTTTTTTTAACATCACTGTTGAAAACAGTTGTGCTGCGTAATATTTTTGTATAAACTGTGGTAAAGTTTTTTCAGGATTCTTTGATGAATAGAAATGTATTTAAAATACTAATCTTTTGTAACATTATAAATGTCTTTATACTGCAACTTTTGATGAATTGAATGTATCCTTACTGAATAAAAGTATAAATTGCTTTTAAAAAATTCTTATTGACCCTAAACTTTCAATGTTATTTCAAAGAATACCATGAATACCATATCTAAAATATTTTTGGGGGTACTTTGCTAGTGTCGATATTTAGAATCAAAATTATATGAAGTGGATGAGAAGGTCTTAGCATCATAAAAAAAAAAATCCATTGTAACAAAACATGGCGAGTATCTCCACCTACTTTGTAGTTTGTCTGTCTCACAAAAAGCAGCTTACCTGAAATAAAGATTTTAGCAGAGATTAGTCTCTGCAGTAATGTCTGTTGTCATCAATCCTAAGAGTTTTGTTGCTAAAATATTATTTAGAACTTTGCACCACATTCCTTGCATTTGACATATAATATGAACATGTAAAATATTTCTAAATGGTGTAATTAACATGAAACACTGGGTAAAAAATACCAATATACCAAATAAAACATTCCACCACATTATTCTCCACTTTCCCCTTCCTCAAACTGCAGCGTTAATCTGAAACAAAGCAATTATCCCCAATTTAACAACAGCAGCAAAACTCCTAAATCAATCTCTCAGACCATGAAGAAACTAAAAGTCATGGCTTACACGTCTCATATCCTCTATAAGCATAAATTCAGAAGCTGACACATATGTCATCATTACCTTCCAAGCAAGACCAATTAATAACAGCAGCAATTGCATTAAACCACTGTATCCTAAAAAGAAAACCACTAGGATTACTCTAAAATGAACCGTTAACTACTTGAAGAATCTGTGGAAGATTATTATAAATGAATGAAAACTGTGAAAAGCAGTCCTATGAATCCTGTTTACTCTTAACGTTCAAACTAATATGATCGACAGTTAAGTAATAATTTGCGGATTACGGCAAGTGCATGTTTTTGATATTATCAGCAGATTTAAACATCAAGTGGATTGTCCAGCCGTCAGAGGCTGATGAATGACCACTCATTAGAATTGCAAAGGCGGAGCAGGCCGGCGCTGTCAGCTGCCGCAGCGGAGCGTGATTCCAGACAGAGTTTGACAGGGCCACCAGACTCCATCGGGGTAATTAATTTGCCACATTCTAAAGGATGTAGGGTGTACTTCTCGAAATTAGGCCGGTAAAAGAAGTGGCTAAGGGTCATGATCAATTGATTATCATGACGACTGAGATGGAGGCGACATGGCTGCTTAATGATTAATGCTTTTGTTTGTGTGGTTTCAGAGAAACCTTTCCCATGCTAATCAAGTACAGATAAGTTTCAGTTTCAATCAAGTTTGACAAGCTACAAGCAATGCCAACACATGTACTGTGGAAGCAGAGAATCTAATACGCTGTCTTGTACTATATATCTAGTAAACGAAAGATTTTTAAGCATGACAAGAATCATTAAAGGAATATTTCACCCCAAAATTAAAATTTGCTGAAAATTTACTCAGCCCCAGGCCATCCCAGATGTAGACGAGTTTGTTTCTTAATTGGAACAGATTTGGAGAAATGTATTAATACATCACTTGTTCACCAATGGATCCTCTGCCGCGAATGGGTGCCGTCAGAATGAGAGCCCACACAACTGATAAAAACATCACAATGATCCACAAGCAATCCACATGACGCCATCAATTAATGTCTTGTGAAATGAAAAGCTCATTAAGGCATTTTAACTTTAAATAATTGCTTCTGGCCAAAATACCAGTCTACAATCCATAATAATGTTTCCTACAGTGAAAAAGTCCATCATTTATTGTTCTCTCACATCAAAACCCACCAACACATTTGTTTAGAACTGTTTTCCTGATTCATACAAGATAAAAACAATATTATGGATAGAAGCTACGGATTAAAGGGGTCCTATTATGCTCTTTTACAAAGTCTTGACTTTGTTTTGGGGTTGTACTAGAACAGGCTCTCATACTAGGTTGTTCGAAAAACACATTATTTTTCACATATTTTACATTATTACAACACCTCTCTCCCCAGTCTGGCATGAACCCTCGAATAGTTCCTGTATCAAATGAAGGCCCACCTTCTGAAATATGAAATGTGCTGTGATTGGTTAGCTGGGTCAGTGTGTGATGTGATTGGTTAACTGGGCCAGTGTGTGTTGTGATTGGTTAGCTGGGCCAGTGTGTGTTGTGATTTGCTCCACTCGGCACCTGGTCGGGAAATGCCATGCCCCTTACCATAGACGCCTACGAGCATCAGTGTAAATATTGCGTCAAAATTAAATCAATTTGAGCGTGATTTAAACCCGGATGATTGTAACCACTCTAAGTTCGTCTGCCTTGGGAAAGCTAGCGTGTCTCCGACATAGTGATAACACTCGTTGCCTTCTCTAGTGCAGCTCAACCAGGTCTCGTCCCATTCGTCGATATTTGTGATATCACAAATCCTGGAAAATATGCGTTGTAGTCCAAACGAGTCATTCATTGTAGTTTTTGAAAAGTGATTTCTGTTAAATAAAATATCTCCTTTTGAAGTGGACTTTGAACTTTGTAACTTTGCAGATCTTTTTTTATGCTCAAAACAGCAACATTACAGACTAACGTTGAAAAAGTGAAAAAGCATAATAGGACCCCTTTAAAACAAAAAACATCTTATTGATGGATTTGTTTCTTACAAACGTGCATCTGTTAATTTCACAAGACATCAATTGATGGACTGGAGTCACATGAATTACTTGTGGATTATTGTATGTTATTCTCAGCTGTTTGGACTCTCATTCTGACGGCACCCATTCACTGCAGAGAACCCATTGGTGAGCAAGTGATGTATTAATACATTTCTCCACATCTGTTCCAGTGAACAAACAATCTCATCTACATCTTGGATGGAGGGTGAATTCATTTTTGGGTGAACTTTTCTTTAGATTTACGTTATCAAAGTAGCTTAAAATAGCTTACCAAGCCTCAAAAGTTGTATTGTACAAACATAACTTAAACTGTAATTATTCAAATGAAATGCAACAGTACTGTGTGCTAATGAGTGTTCTCCTCGGGGAGCATCTCTGTTATTGGTGCTGAGTGGGTGGTACAGGCTAATTCCCAGAACAAGATGAAACATCAGTAGACAAAAACAAGGCTTGTACAGAGGCACAAAATCACTAAACGGGTCTAGGATGTGACAACCATATTGATCCTTTCTGGATTCATCTCTCAAGCTGACATGAGAGAGCTGCTCATTTTGGTCTGATGTCTTTCTCAAAAGAAGTTTACTGATTTGGGGTGCTCCACTAAGAACATGGAAAACCTTACGGTGAGTTTCAGATTTTTAAAGCAAGGCATTAAATGCAATAATCTTCAAAAGAACTGGGATTTATTAGGCACAACACAAAGCAGAGAGTCTAAAAGGCCACTCATGTGGTAAAAATCACAGTAACTGATGGAATTGAGTGGGTTATTGCTGTTATAAAACCACAGCAATATGGTAAAAGATATATTTAAGTTTATGGTTGCCAACCAACATAGCAGCTTGACACATTAATAGAATGCGACTTTAAAAATAGCTTAGCTAATAAGAAAGTTAGAGTCGGAACTGTCCGTTTTAGAAATTTTATTATCCAACCGGTGAATTTAGTTGTGCAACTATTTTTGTGTAAACTTTCAATCAATTTTAATGCATTCTTTCTGAATAAAAGTATGAATTTCTTCCTGTGGTAAAAATCACAGTAACTGATGGAATTGAGTGGGTTATTGCTGTTATAAAACCACAGCAATATGGTAAAAGATATATTTAAGTTTATGGTTGCCAACCAACATAGCAGCTTGACACATTAATAGAATGCGACTTTAAAAATATCTTAGCTAATAAGAAAGTTAGAGTCGGAACTGTCCGTTTTAGAAATTGTATTATCCAACCGGTGAATTTAGTTGTGCAACTATTTTTGTGTAAACTTTCAATCAATTTTAATGCATTCTTTCTGAATAAAAGTATGAATTTCTTCCCAAAAATTATAAACATATATATATATATATATATGTATGTATGTATGTACGTATATACGTATATATTCTGAATTTCTGACCCCAAACTTTTGAGCAGTGTCAATCAGTGTCAATAAAATGGGAGAAATAAATGTAAATATCCAGTACTGGACCAGAATTTTATCTGGTTTGCTTCTTGAGGTTATTTCACCCTCTAATGATGGTTTGGTGGGTGATTTTAATTTATTCTGTGTCCTGTCTCTTTGAGCAGCCAGACAACTGGTGTGAGATTGTGAACAAAAAGCTTCACTTTCCACCGGAGCTGATCCCCGCCATCCAAGAGGGCAACACAGCCTGGGTGGACAGTCTCCTCTCCCTTGGTGACGGGATCATCCGTCAGCTGGACGAGTCTGAGGATCGGTTATAGAGGGAACCATTGAACCTCTCCATTCGACTGGGCAGTGAAGACATCATGACCTCCCTTCTGCTGGGTGTCAAGTTTGACTTCCGTCAGATCCACGAGGCTCTGCTGGTGGCCGTCGACACCAACCAGCCCAGATTCATCAAACATCTCCTGGACCGCCTGGATCAGGAGAAAGGCAACAAGATGGACGTTCGTTCTTTCAGCATGGCCGTTTTCGACCACTCCATTGACGATTCTCAATATGCGCCAGGAGTGACCCCACTAACGTTGGCCTGCCAAAAAGACCTGTATGAGATCATAACTATGCTGACCCAGAGAGGCCATGATATTCCTCTGCCTCACGCCATCTCGTGCACATGCCTGGAGTGCCGTAACGGCCGGCAATACGACTTGCACAAGTTCTCACTATCCCGTATAAATACGTACAGAGGCATCGCCAGCCGTGCATATCTGTCCATCACCTCAGAAGATGCCATGCTCAGCGCTTTCCACCTCAGCCGAGAACTGCGCAAACTCTCTAAGAAAGAACCAGAATTCAAGGTAAGCTCCGAAAAATTTATTCATTTATAGAAAACATCACAAATAGCAACAAATTATTTGGAAAAAAATATGTGTTTGAGTCAATTGTCTGTTTTTCCATTAACTATTCAGAATATGCAGTGCTGGGTTGTAACAAATTACATGTAATCTGGATTACGTAATCAGATTACAAAAAACTTAAGTACTTTATTACGTATATTATGGTTTTTATGGATTACATGACTACATATTATTCACACAATGGCAATTCCATGATGATGGTTGGAATATTTTCTCTTTCTTTGTTTATGTATACATACATATATATATATATATATATATATATATATATATACCCAGCACTGACAATATGCTACCCATAACTGAGTGTTTTTACTTTTTTCTTTGTATTGTTAGTATACTTAATATGCTATCTTCATAGTTATCAGCATTTGGTTTTATATGTAAACACATTTAATAATTGATTTGTATCATCACTTTCTTGATGTTTAGCCTCAGTACCTGGAGTTTGAACAGCTGTGTCAGGAGTTCGGAGTGGAGCTGCTGGGAATGTGCCGGAACCAGAGCGAGGTCTCCACCATCCTCAACAGCGCTGACGATGACAGCGAGGATGAAGAACTTAATGAACAGACATTTGGGGAAGGTATCCCCAACCTTGCTCGTCTTCGACTGGCGGTCAACTACAATCAAAAACAGGTACATCATGTTAGTTTAATAGCAGCAACTGATAAATGTGATAAAACAATGTCACTATCTATATTAAGTATTTTCTTCAAAAACAGAAAAAATGTAAATAAAAAGTAAATAAATACATTTCAGTATCAATATTTAAGGCATAGTTCACCCAAAAATGAAAATTACCCCATGATTTACTCACCTCAAGGCATCCTAGGTACATATGACTTTCTTCTTTCAGACGAATACAATCAAAGTTATATTAAATGTGTTTTTGTAAGAACAATATCCATATTCAAAACTTTATAAACAGTAATCTCTAGCTTCCAGAAGCACAGATGAGAGAGCAAAACAAAACACCGGTAACGAATTTGAAGTACAAAACGAGGATTTGTAAAGAAAATTTTCGGAGGATTTCGATATAATTATTATTTTTTTTTTCAGTCAATGTTAATAAAACTTAAAATGAAAACAATAGAAATACTAGTTCAAAACATCAGCTAAAAACTATAATAGTATCTCAATGATACCAAAATTCCACTGACTAGTTTAATTTATTTTATTTTATTTGAGAGGAAAATACTTAAAGGGATAATTCACCCAAAAATTAAAAATACCCCATAAATTACTCACCCTCAAGCCATCCTAGGTGTATATGACTTTCTTCTTTCAAACAAATACAATCAGAGTTACACTTAAAAAAAAAATGTCCTGTCTCTTCCAAGCTTTATAATGACAGTGAATGGGTGTTATGTTTCAATAGTCCAACAGAAGTCCAACAAAGTGCATCCATCCATCATAAAAGTGTCCCACACGGCTCCGGTGGGTGAATAAAGGCTTCCTGAAGCGAATCGATGTGTTTTTTGTAAGAAAAATATCCATATTTAAAACTTTATAAACAGTGGAGTTCAGGTCAGTGTTATTTTAGTATCACTGAGATACAATTACATTTTTCATTTTAATTTGATATACCAAGCCAAATCTTTAAAAAAATAACTAGGTAATTTAAATAAAATAAAACAAAAATAATTAAGTAATTTAAATGAAATAAAATTAAAATAGTAAAAAAAAAAACTAAAATGCTGTGTCTGGTTAAACTACCCAGTGGAGTTCAGGTCTCTTATTTTAGTATCATTGAGATATATAGTATAAGTTTTAGTAATTTTTTGGAGGGTTTGTTATTTTTTATTTATTGATTGAATATTTTTTAATTATGTCTACCTAGTTTTTATTCATTTTTATTTCAGTTTTAGTTTTAGTACATCAAGTTAAAATATGTGAGAATAAGTATTGCTTCCTTGGCAACTATGTAATAAAATGTTTAAGTTAGTTTTATATTTAATTGAATTGAATTTCAGTTAATGTTTATTTTATTTAACTTTTTTATAATTTTAGTTAACAATAATAACCCTGGTTGAGGTAACACACTGTGCAGACTTCCACTGCCCACACAGACTGATGGATTCGAGAAGAAACACAGGGCATGTGAACATCATCTTTCAAAAGCACACAGTCGTTTGACCCCTGTGTTCATGCCGTCTGGGATGTCTGATTGATTGACAGGTGGCTGGGAGGCCTGACTGTTTGTTTTCCTCATCTAGTTTGTGACTCATCCCATCTGCCAGCAAGTACTCTCCTCCATTTGGTGCGGTATCCTGTCCGGTTGGAGGGGAAGTTGAACTGCTTGGAAACTGCTGGTGTCTTTGGGGATTTTCATTGCCATGCCATTTCTCTGCCTGGTTTACTGGATCGTCCCTAAGTCCAAGGTAAATTTGAGTCAGTGTTGATAACAGTTAAATAACATCATATAGGCCCATGCAAACAACCTTTTTCAATGCAGGTGTAAAACATTTCAAATATCTAGTAATTTGGGCAAACCCTACTTTGTTCTGCCAGCTGGGTAAACTGCTGAAGGTTCCTGTGATTAAGTTCCTGTTTCACTCGGCATCATACATGTAGTTCCTCATCACCCTCTTGACAGAGTCGATTTTCATGGAGATCTACCAAAGTGATTTTGCCTCCCGAAAGCAGAACATTCTGCATAACTCTCTCCACATGGTATGGGTTGCAGGTATGTAACGCTGCCAAATAAAAATCCGTAGGAAAACCACTTAATAGGGATTTAATCTCTGAGCCTAGCCATTAATTGTCTTTGATTTATTTAGAAAGAGAGAGAGCGAGCGACAGTAAATGTAATGGTTATTGTCTAAAACTGAGTTTTTATCTTCCAAGTTTCTTCTGGTTTGAGTGTAAGGAAGTTTGGATTGAGGGTTTGAAGAGTTTCTTCCTGGATTTATGGAACATTGTGGATATGATGGTTCTGAGCATGTATCTGGCATCCTTCACACTGCGTATCCTCATCATGCTAAAGGGATATTTCCTATGTCAGGACTCCAGCACTCAAGAACTGTGTGAATATTTCACCAATGCAGGTGACATCTCATATATAGGCTGTATTTATTCAACATTTGTTTCATCTTTTACCTCCCCATCTATATATTATCCTAAATAATACAGTTATAGTATTATTTACCAAATACAGTAATAATAATTCAATATGATTATTATTACTATAATAATATAATAATGAATAATATTAAAAATAATGATGTTTTTTACTGTATTAGTAATTAAACATTAATAACAAATACAGATAACATTTCTTAATTAAAAATACAAATACAATAATAATAATAATAATACATATTATTATTTTATAATTGTATTATTATATTGATTTTTTTGCATTATTATTATTAAAATAAATAAAAATGCAATTAATTAATATGATATAGAGGGTATTTGAAATTTTATTGTATTTTTTACATGTAGTAGTAGTATTAGTTGCAGTATTATTATTATTATTATTATTTACTACTATTGTATAATTTTATCATATGTTTCTGAATTGTACGAGAGGACCGGAAACAGGAGGATCCTCAGCTGATTGCAGAGACTCTGTTCGCCGTGACCAGCATGCTGAGTTTCACACGTCTCGCCTACATTCTGCCGGCCCATGAATCCCTGGGAACCCTGCAGATATCCATGGGAAGAATGATCGATAACATGATGAGGTCAGATCTTGCTGTTTGATCTCTGAGATTGGATGTTCAATATAGCTATGAGAGGAGAACATCATTAAATTGCTTTCATCAAATGTTTTTCTTGCTCTACAGGTTCATGTTCATCCTAATGATTATTGGAACAGCATTTTTGTGTGGAATAAACAACATATATGTCCCGTATGTTGTTTCTCCACATCTTGGCAGGTGATTAATAACTTGTTTACGTGTAATTAAATGCATTTGGTTGGTTTGAAATCACCCAGGAGATGCATCTTAAATATGGTTGTCTGTTGTATTCATTTTAGATTGAATGATACATTTAACTTCCTCTTCTGGACCATGTTTGGAATGGCAAACTAGGAATACGTAGACATGGCTGATTACGTTCTGGCTGAGTTTGTGGGAAGGATCTTTTACGGAATATTCACACTGCTCATCGTCATAGTGCTACTCAACATGCTTATTGCCATGATCTCCAATTCATTTCAGAGGATCGAGGTGTGAAGCTTAAAAGACCATTATAGAAGATTTAAAATCTCAACGTGCAAACAAGATATTACAGAACATTTGTGGACCAGTGTGGTGTTATTTTTCCCACAGAGCACAAAAGGAGAATCTTTTAATAGAATATGTATGTATCTTTTCCGTACAGTGACACATTGACCACATCTGTTAAAGGGATAGTTCACACTAAAATGACAATTGTCATCACTTAACATCATCTACACTTGATCCAAAAGAACATATTTTAAAGAGTGTTGGTAAGCAAACAGTGAACAGTAGCCACTGACTTCCATAGTATTAAAAAAACAATAATATGGAAGTCAATGGATACCGTTAACGGTTTGGTTACCATTATTCTTCAAAATATCTGCTTTTGTGTTCAACGGAAGAAATAAGGGTTTGGAACAACTTGAGGGTGAGTATCATGACAGATTTTTCATTTTTGGGTGAACCAAACATGCCATAATGTAATGAATGTCCACTGGAGGAAAGTTGAATGACAACCTGTATGCAGTTTAAAGGGGTCATATGATGCTTTTTTAAAAATCATTATTTTGTGTATTTGGTGTAACAGAATATGTTGAGAAGAAATAAGGGTTTGGAACAACTTGAGGGTGAGTATCATGACAGATTTCTCATTTTTGGGTGAACCAAACATGCCATAATGTAATGAATGTCCACTGGAGGAAAGTTGAATGACAACCTGTATGCAGTTTAAAGGGGTCATATGATGCTTTTTTAAAAATCATTATTTTGTGTATTTGGTGTAACAGAATATGTTGACTAAAATCCGACAGTGAGCAGAAACACAATAAACAAGACATGGCTAGGCAAACCATGAAGAAACTCACCAAACAGTGGTTACAAAAAAGCAGTGGTGACATGAGGGCTATATAAATCAAACAATTGGGGGTCACATGACACATTCCAACCAATGAGAACAAGACACATGAATTAGACATCCAATTAGAACCTGACACATAGAGCAAAGGAACCAATGAGAACAAAACACATGAACAAAAGGATCCCATGACAGGGTCAGGGAAACACATGACGAGGCAGGAACAAAATAAAAGACAAGAAAACCTAAACAAGAAACAAAACCAGCGTGACACATAAAAAGCATCTTAAAAGAAGTCCATATGACTCAAGCATTATATTCCAAGATTTCTGAAGACATTTGATTGCTTTATGTGAGGATTAGATTGAAATCTACACTACTGTTCCAATGGGCTCAATACAGTTTTTTATTTAAATAAATTAATAATTTATATAGCAAGGATGCATTCTATTGATCAAATAGTAAATGCTATTCTTTTGAAATTTCCATTCATCAAAAAATCCTGAAAAAAATGTCTCACTGTTTCCACAAAATATGTTGAGCAGTAAAACTGTTTTCGACATTGATAGTAATAAGAAATGTTTCTTGAGCAGCAAATCAGCATTGTAGAGTGATTTCTGAAAGATCATGTGACACTGAAGACTGGAGTAATGATGCTGAAAATTCAGCTTTGCATTTCAGAAATAAATTACATTTTTAATTACATTCAAACAGAAGACTATTATTTTAAATTGTAATAATATTTCACAATATTATTGTTTGACTGTTTTTTGGTCAAATAAATGCAGCCTCCATGAGCATAAGACACTACTTTCAAAAACATTACATTTTTAAACACATTACGTATGTTCATGCCGTCTCTTCCTCTCAGGATGATGCAGATGTCGAGTGGAAGTTTGCTCGTTCTAAGCTCTACCTCAGTTACATCAGGGAGGGTCTCACTATGCCAGTTCCCTTTAATATCATCCCATCTCCAAAGGCTCCCTTCTATACCTTGAGGTAAGATAACCTGACAAGCAATGCTAGGAGCTACCTCTTATGCAGACTATCATTTATGACCAGATGTAACCTTCCTGTTCCTCCCTGTTTTGTGTAGAAGCATCTGCCAAATGATTTGCTGTTGCTGTAACAAGAAAGCCCCAGAATATCCTCCCATCGCATCTTTGGTGAGTATCTGAGGGGTTTCTATCTCTAGATCCTCCATGATTCTTGGTTAAATTTGGCTGAGGAGGTGTTTTTCATATTTTTATTAGTCTAGCAATACTCTGAATAGCAGCGGAGGTCAAGGTGAGGGCAGAGTGCCATACCGCCTGCAAGTGACCAAAGCTCTAGTGCACCGCTACATCGAAGCCGCACGCAGAGAGGTAGGTCATCTTTTCGGCATCAAGTAATGATCCAAAAAGCATGCAGTATTTCAGTTATTAAAAAAGCCATAATAGTGACACTTGTGAGATAGTACGCTGTTCTGAACATTGCCATTGTTTTCGCTACTAACTGCTGCTGCTGTGATGTTCAGATGTTGGGAACAGAATCACTGAGCTGAATAAAGTTGTCGGGAGACTGCACTCCGAGATGCAGGAGTTTCACCAGAAGCTGCAGTGGCGGCGCAAAAGCGAGCCGGACCAGGCCAGCATCCTGGGCAAATACATCATGGGCGCAATGAACAATTTCTGTGACCTTGATAAGAATGAGGCCATGGGGTGCGAAAACACAGGTCTGCCGATCAGTACGCATCCGGCTGAGGAGGAGGACGACGACGAGAGGGAAGAAGAGATCAAAGCAGGAGGGATCGTCTCAGAGGAGAGGGAGGAGCCCGATTCCGAGGGCCCTGTGGAGCCCTTCCCAGGAGAAGAAACTTCTTTTGAGACTGCTTGCACTGCTGATGTGTGAGCAGGGGTGTGAAGTAACGAATTACAAATACTCACATTACAGTAATTAAGTAGTTTTTATCAGTAATTGTACTTTTTTGAGTAGTTTAAAAATGATGTACTTTTACTTTTACTTGAGTACATTTTAAGTGATGTATCGGTACTTTTACTCCATTTTCCTCCGTTTGTGGTCGTTACATGCTTATTTTAATTGTATTTTTATCCATCAACGTGATTGGATAGAGAGTAATAGGTCTCGTGACTTTCGTCAAATCAAATTGTGCATAGAAAACTTTAACCTCCAACTGTTTATCATGGCTGCAGGAAGCGCATTCTTCAAGCATCAATTCAGTCGCATCTTCCTCTAACTTTCGGATTTCTGCTTACTAAATTATTTGTATATATGCTTGACTATCTACATGGCCTGAAATTTGGTGTGAGGTTGCAGGTATTGCATACAGTGTTAACTCACGCAAGTGCTACGTTCGGTAAATTCCCACTCACTTATGAGACGCTCGTTCTGCGCTGCCTCGTCTCTCTGTCGCGTGCGTTCTGCAGCAGTCACTTGGATAAGTCGTTGTTGCTTGTTGAACTTGATGAATTTTGATGAGTTTGAGCGCGTGATGCGTGCTGTGAAAAAGTGTGTTGGAAACACAAATTGAGGGCCAAATCTGCACCTTATTGATGACCCATGGCATTAATATAGCCTACAGCATCTGTGCCAGCACGTGATGTAATAAAACTGCAGCTCGTTAATAAACGTTTTTTTTTAAATCCATTTTATACAATCCGCCTTCATTTAGCAAGTGCACTCGTGCATAAACAATTTTCAAGTTCAACACTTTTTGTTCCATTCAGTTGTGGATGCTGCTGATTCACCGAGACCGCCGCGACTCAGCAAAGAGACATGTGTATGTGTGTGTGTGTTCCTTTAAATAGCGAGGTATTTCTGGGGAAACTTTTTCAATGCATTTTTCCTTACAAATTTTATTATCAGCATAAAAATTCGACTAAATGTGTAAAAGGTATGGCATGAATCTGCCATACTTCTAGAACAATGTGCATTTATGTTAAAATTGTAACATAAATTATCAAGTTTAGCTTTTTTTATTTTATTTTATTGCAAAACGCTCAAACTGGCACCGTTTTGGAGAGAAATGGGCTCTCATTTGAACCCATATCATGGTGTGTGATGCTGAACTATGAGTTTCTCATGGTGTTTGTATTTGCACTGTTCTAAACATTAATATTTTATGTGCAACAACAGCATATGCTGTCTCAGTGGCCTGACACATGATTTTAAATCTATTTTTTCACACTTTATTATTTAAATGGGGATGATTGTATTGAGAATATCTTTCATCTTTTCTTCAACTTAATACTGTTTCCGTGCTGTTTTGATGTATTTTAAAGAGTTGGCAGTCAAAATTAAAACTGCTGGATGATAGATATTTTACTTGAGTATATTTTTTCAGTACTCTTTCCACCACTGTGTGTGAGAAACAAACACTGCACAGTCGCAGCGCACAGCCATTCCCTGAAAAATACCTAGTCACAAGTTTCTAGATATATTCATAGCACTTTGAATTACTGAGAAATACATTCTGACATACTGTAGTTGTTTCATATGTAATTTGTATCATAATTGATATCTAAATTACGTCTCATAAAACAGATAAATCCATTTAATGAGGTTTAGATGATGCCATAAACATATTTTCTGAGTGCTCTGTTTACTTGTGGACATTTTCACAATGAATGTGAAAGATAATAACCTTAAATGAAAATGACCACACAAAAAATTATATATAACTTATTTTCACAAAATAAAACACCAAAATTAACAAAGCACATACTATTTTCGATGAAGTATGGCACTGTGTTATATTATTATTATTAATGATGAAAAAATAAACTTTCCATGAATAGGATATATTTTTTTGTTTTTGAAACAAGTCTAATATTGTGAAATATTATTACAATTTAAAGTATCTGTTTTAATTTGAATATATTTTCAAATGTAATTTATTCCTGAATTTAAATGATGATTAGCAGCCATTTCTACAGTATTCAGTGTCACATGATCCATCAGAAATCATTCTAATATACAGATATCACATCAAATATGATGTTCTGCTCCAAAAAAAGTTGAAAACAGTTGTGATTAATATTTTTGTGCAAGCCATTTCTTTCAGGTTTCTTTTTTTTTTCAAGTTTATTGAATATAATCAAAACAAATAGAACAGTATTATAGAGATAATTTGTAAATGTCTTTATTGTCATTATCAACCATTTATTGTATATATATATACATATATATTGTCATTTATTGTTTTAATCATGTACTTTCACTTAATAACTAATATTAAATATGAATTTCTTTCAAAATCTTACTGATCCCAAACTTTTTAACAAAAGTATACTTCAAAACAACTATTAACTATTATTAATTAATTATAAATATTATTAGATATATTAAATAAACTAGTATCTTACCTAAAATTAATGTTTAAAAAGTTGCTAGTTCACATCAAATGTCTGTTTTCCTCTCTTTAAATTCCGATACAATCTTAATGTAAAAAAAAAAAAAAGTTCTCAAACGAATATATTTTTTTAAAAAATGTGGAAAAGTTAATCACAACTACCGTGCAAAGCAACATTTGGTAATGCAAAATAATAATAATAATAAAGCTAACATTTAGTTTGAATTCCTGGGATGGATGAAAAATGTATTTGAAAGGCTAAGCACCTCCTTTCACTTACTTTGACTTACACATCAGACTTGCAAGCCCTATTTTGTACCGAAAGTGCCAAATATCTCAAACTCATCTGGTGCTTTTTAAAGTCATAAACATCATCTAAAGTTCAGCAATTATATATAAAAGCCAGCTGGGGAGAAAGACAGCTCAGAGGCAATTTTTCACAATGACTGAGGACTTTAAAAACTTGTTTCTTTAGCTATTACATTGCTTGAATGGTGTGTCGAGTCCAACATATTCCCTGAACAATTTAGAAAAACTATTTAATAAAATATCTTTACATTAGGTATATTGTAAGTTAGCCCAAGCGCACAAACAAAATGCATAAATCATGACTAGACACCAGAATGGGGGTCTCACAGAAAACATCACATTATTTGAATGTAAACGCAGTAAGATTACCGTCCCCTGATGATTGAACACTTGACACAGTGTGGTGCACTCCCTCTCTCTGAGGATAAGTCTGCTTTTGGTGTTGTTTTAATTAAGCGTGAGCTGCGGTGTGTGTTCCCGGGGCCCCGGTGTGGCCGTGGGCACCTCTCAGCCTGCTGAACACCTGCTGTTTGCATCAGTCTGCGCAGAAGCCTGGGGAGTCCTCGCACTCTTTCATTAGACACAGGCAGATAAATGAGTTTGCCTTGAGACACTGAAGTGGTACAGCCAGAACTCTCAGAAGAAATTACACGTCAGAAACAAGAAGCCTGAAACAGGAATTAAATGTAAAAATATTACTTTATTCAGAACTATTTATTTTACTTGTCATTTTTTGAAACGCTGATGATTTAAGTGACAAAAATGAGAGAGAAAAGCATCTTAAAATGTAACCATTTTAAAAGTACTTGTAGAAAAAGGATCGAAATTCACTCACATTATTTAGTTTAAAGGGATAGTTCACCAAAAAGAAACGGAAATTCTGTCGTCATTTGCTCACCCTCAAGTTGTTCCAAACCTGTATGAGTTTATTTTTGTTGAAAAACAAAAGAAGATATTTTGAAGGATGTTGGCAGTTGCCATTGACTTCCATAGTATTTTTTCCATGGTAGTCAATGGCTACCATCAACTGATTTGTTACCAACATTCTTCAAAATACCTTCTTTTATGTTCAACAGGAGAAAGAAACTCATACAGGTTTGGAACAACTTGATGGTGAGCAAATGACAGGATTTTCATTTTTGGGTGAACTATCCCTTCCACCCGAATAGAAATTGAATGTATATTGCTTTATTTAAACAGAATTTTGTAGTTAAATGTTATGTGCTTCTTTTACATGAAATTTCAAGTTATACTTGATTTTGTATATCTTAGCACAAAAATTAGGGTTAAAAATGATTCCTATTAAAAACAGTAAACAAAGGCTTTACATGGAGGAAAACCATATACAATACTGGGACTTGTTTAAAAAATAATTAAGCTATGAAGTAGTTAAAGTTATGTGGTAGATTTCTTTATGATTCCTCCTCGGGTTTGGCTGGAAGCAGATGTTTGGGCTGTTTCGTGGAGTGGCATTGTCCTCCATTTAATTAGTCCGAATACAAAAGACTAGTGCGGTCAAACGATTAATCGCGATTAATCGTTTATATACAAGTTTTTGTTTATATAAAATATGCCTGTGTTCTGTGTATATTTATTATGTATATATAAATACACACACATACAGTATATATTTTGAAAATTGTTTTTGAAACAAGTCTAATATTGTGAAATATTATTACAATTTAAAGTATCTGTTTTAATTTGAATATATTTTCAAATGTAATTTATTCCTGAATTTAAATGATGATTAGCAGCCATTTCTACTGTCTTCAGTGTCACATGATCCATCATAAATCATTCTAATATACAGATATCACATCAAATATGATGTTCTGCTCCAAAAAAGTTGAAAACAGTTGTGATTAATATTTTTGTGCAAGCCATTTCTTTCAGGTTTCATTTTTTTTCAAGTTTATTGAATATAATCAAAACAAATAGAACAGTATTTGAAATAGAGATAATTTGTAAATGTCTTTATTGTCATTATCAACCATTTATTGTATATATATATATATACATATATATTGTCATTTACTGTTTTAATCATGTACTTTCACTTAATAACTAATATTAAATATGAATTTCTTTCAAAATCTTACTGATCCCAAACTTTTTAACAAAAGTATACTTCAAAACAACTATTAACTATTATTAATTAATTATACATATTATTAGATATATTAAATAAACTAGTATCTTACCTAAAATTAATGTTTAAAAAGTTGCTAGTTCACATCAAATGTCTGTTTTCCTCTCTTTAAATTCCGATACAATCTTAATGTAAAAAAAAAAAAAAGTTTTAAACGAAATATTTTTTTTAAAAATGTGGAAAAGTTCATAACAACTACCGTGCAAAGCAACATTTGGTAATGCAAAATAATAATAATAATAAAGCTAACATTTAGTTTGAATTCCTGGGATGGATGAAAAATGTATTTGAAAGGCTAAGCACCTCCTTTCACTTACTTTGACTTACACATCAGATTAATATATAAGCATAACATATTTTTTCTGAAATATATACATGCATGTGTGTGTATTTATATATACACATAATAAATATACACAGCACACATACATATATTATGTAAAAAAAACGCATTTTGGATGCGATTAATCGCGGTTAATCATTTGACAGCACTACAAAAGACAGAGTTCCAACTGCTGCCGAAACTGTGGCAATGAGCTACAGGAACAGAGAAACATCTGCTTGTGAAAATGTGTCCCTCATCATTAGACAATCCCAGAGACAAATCAGTATTATGTTAACACAGTAACCACAGGAACTTCCCCATGAGGCAATCATGCAATTATACACTATCAAACAAATTAAACAGCAAGGAGTTCATTTAGGCTGTTTTTTTTTCTTTTCTTTTTTGTTGACTGACTTGCTTGCTTGCTTTATAATTACATTAAACTGTCCGTGCTACAGTACGCTTTTGGTCCAGACATCCAAAAGTCAATATTTCTACTTTAAAGACAAAAATGAACTGACCTTTATGGCAGTATCCTGATGTAGTTGTAAAGATTGCAGGTGTGCGCTGAACAGTGCCAGTGTGCAGGGCAGGTAGGCATCAGTGCTATTGGTCTCTCCACATCTACGGAAAAGGTGGAGAAAAAGGGCCATGTTGTAATAGGTTGTTAGAACAGTACAACTGAGCCATCTGAAGTGGATAATGGCAGTCTGAATGTTTCATTGTCTTACCTTTGGTACAGGGTGCTGAGAAGCTTCTGTCTCTCTGTCAAGTGAAGGTGGAGCAAATTGAGCTCAGAAAGCACACCAAACGGCAGAGACTCTCCATTTTGGACAAGCAGGCCAAGATTATACCAACCCTGAGGAGACAGGAAATCAAATCTGAATTCATTGAAATGAAAAAAAAAAAAAACAATAATGCAAAAAAAAGAAAGAAAGAATGAAAGAAAGAAAGAAAGAAAGAAAATAAATTAAAGAAATTAAATAAATGAAAATCATATTAGAACAAATAAAAATTGTGCATTAGAACAAATTAATAAATACATTTTGCTGTTAAAACAAAATATTGCTTGTAGAAAAATCACAAATAAAACAAATACTTGTTAAAAAACGTATTTTGGATGCGATTAATCGCGATTAATCATTTGACAGCACTACAAAAGACAGAGTTCCAACTGCTGCCGAAACTGTGGCAATGAGCTACAGGAACAGAGAAACATCTGCTTGTGAAAATGTGTCCCTCATCATTAGACAATCCCAGAGACAAATCAGTAATATGTTAACACAGTAACCACAGGAACTTCCCCATGAGGCAATCATGCAATTATACACTATTAAACAAATTAAACAGCAAGGAGTTCATTTAGGCTGTTTTTTTTTTCTTTTCTTTTTTGTTGTTGACTGACTTGCTTGCTTTATAATTACATTAAATTGTCCGTGCTACAGTACGCTTTTGGTCCAGACATCCAAAAGTCAATATTTCTACTTTAAAGACAAAAATAAACTGACCTTTATGGCAGTATCCTGATGTAGTTGTAAAGATTGCAGGTGTGCGCTGAACAGTGCCAGTGTGCAGGGCAGGTAGTAAAAAAATTAATTGCTTTTCCCATTCAATTCATAAAAATATGTATTTGAAAAAATAAAAAATAAACAAAAATACTTTCCTATAAAGTTCTTTACATTTTATATTTGTTATAACTTTTTTATTTAAAAAAGGGATATTCAATAAATTTTTTTACTACTATTTTAATTCATATTTTAATCTTAGATTTGTTAAAATTAGCCGGATCTTGAGCCTTTATCGACCTGTTATAGTATCTTAACATGCAGCGCTGGATCCAAAGAGATATAAAATATCTGTCAAAGCCAATCGAGTGAACATGTTCATCTGAACCTAAAGCAAGAGTTTAGAATGGACTCACTGAGTTGAGCTCACACAGGTACGCCGCATTAAACTGAGCTGCTTCAAATCCACTCTCTGCAGCAGTCAGATAATAAATCAAAGACATGATCCTGCAACAATGAGAGAGAGAGAGAGAGGATGAAATAAACAATAGAAAGTGGCCTTTGCAACATCCTTTTCTAATGTAAATGAAATCTAAAAGGACATTCATGTTGTAATTTAATATTATGAGAATTCTAGATTAATATAACTCTGTGGTCACTCAAACTGAAAGGTTTACCAGTCTCCTTTGAAATAGGCATTCAGTCCGTTCCTCAAGACTGTTCCCAGATATCCATTCTGTTCAGATGCCCATTTAACCCAACTACAGTTCAAAGAGAAAAAGAAAAAAATGATTCCCAAAAAACCCAATAGCAAAATGTCAATTAGAAATAGCTTTGAGCCACAGAAGAAAGACTGAATCTTTTTAACAACTAGGGGATTTTGGATAGCAGAGGCATCATGCCCATTTACACTAAGTAATATATATATATATATATATATATATATATATATATATAAATTATATAATATTATTTTGAGTTACATACAGAACAGCATCTGCGGGGCGTCTGGCAACTTGGCCATGAATCCAAATATCAGCCAGTTCAATGCCACCATGTAAGTGTCCTCTCTGGGCTGACTTTAAATAGTACTTACCAGTATATGCCTTAACCTGATGAACAAGCAAAGTCATAGTTAAATAAACTCTTTATTAGGTTAATAAGAGGTTTAAAGCACATAAGCATGTGAGTGTTTACCTGGTCGGCAGGTTGTCCAGGATAGAGGCCCTGAGAGTAGAAAACAGTCAATATGTCAGTAAAAACAATGAAATAGATGAGCATCCACTAAATCAGTTACATAAATTAACAGTGATTGCACTTGCATTCAATAAGCAAACTATGTTTATTTTTTCATAAGTATTAAAGCCAAAGTACTTCAAGATATGACGTAATTAACAAAAATAAACAATAAACAATCATATACACAATGAGGACTGCACTAGAGGTTTTCAATCTCTGAAAATCTCCAAATATTATCATCCACATATGAGAAATCTAGTCATACAATTTTTTTAAGGCAACTATATATATGTATAAAGACCTTTATTATGTACAATATTATTTGAACCATTTAGTTCCTATTATGTTAAATCATTTTTATTATTTACTTTTTAAAAATATTATTTAAAAAATATATTTTGAACTTAATATTATTTATTTATATAATTTTTTTTCACATTCTTTCCTTAAAAAATGTTCCACAAACCCCCTAACACAACCTTCCAGCCCTTACCCCAGTTTAAAAACCCCTGGTTTTAAACAAATATTTATGCAAAACTTGCTAGATGTACCTGATCTATTGCTTTCTTCAGGAATATCACAGCTCTCTGAACATCTTTTGGAACTCCTTGGCCCTGTTAATACAAGATAATATGATCTTTAATATGTTTGATCTCCTCTAACCTTTCTCTTAAGCAATATTCACTTCAAATGCTTTGCAAGACTGTCCTCTGCTGGCCACATCAGATATTCTTTATTAACCATGGCACAATGAAACATCAGAATCAATGATTTAGGATTGCATACAAGAGCGAAGACACAAAGGATCCTGACCGTAAGGAGCACAATGGCGTAGTTGTACATGGACACAGGGTCATGGAGTTTGGTGGTCCCTCTCTCATAGTGTTTCACTGCTGTCTGAATGTCTGGAGACACTCTTTGCTGACCCCAGAATAACATACGACCCATTGCTTGCTAAAGAAAAATTAATAATTAAATAAAACTACCATTTAAAAGTAAATATTAATCAGCACAACTGTTTTCAACATTAATACACATCATAAGAAATACTTATTGAGCGACAAAATCAGCATAGAATGATTTCTGTAAATAAATTACATTTTAAAATATATTAAAATGGCAAACTGTTATTTTTGAACTGTAATATTTAATTCCATCACAACTTAATATATTAGTACAGCGGAATAACATCAAAATGGAACATTCTGTGCTCTTTATTTAATTTTTTTGCTGGATGTGAGTTTTAGTACCTCGGCTTCAGCCACTCCACTTCTAGCCTGCAGCTTTAGCCAGTGAAACAGATCATCGTTTTCATTGGTTTGGGCCTTCAGGGTCTCTTCATCATTTAAACGTATTAACTCAAAAGTCTGCGGAGAAGATGAAATGTTATTCAGACAGCCGCTGAAATTGCTTGGAACAACAAATCATTCAATTTAAGGGTTACATGTAAGAGCTTTTATGCGAATTTAATTTCATAATGACCTTCAATAGGTCTTAAATTTGATACCAAATTAGCTGTAAAGGAAATGCAGCACATTAATTCAGACAAAAATACATTTTCAATGTTTTGCTGTGCCTCATTTGTATCTCTAAATCCTGTATTTAAACTGGAAACTGACATTTTATTTATCCCCTATATACGCAGGATGAAGTTTACAGAGCCTCTAATGGGACTTGGTGATGGAAAAAAATGAAATGCTTTTGCATTCTCAAGACTGGAACCATCCGGTTATGTTCATTTTTGATATTACAGGAGGATGGTGAATCTGAGCCTGTGAAGACGTAAAATATCACTATGCTTAGTTAAAATTTATATTGAGCAATGCCAAAACCATAGGATTGATTCCCAGTGAATGCATATACTAAATATGAATTTATAATAACTTACAATATTAAAAAATCCTACCGTATCCTTCCTGGTCAGCTGGGAGCCCCTGTACACGATAGTATGTAGCTGGTGCATAATATCCTTCAATGCCTCGTATGAATTTACCTCCACCAATCACAAAATAGCCATGTGTGTCATCCAACATGATGTTTTTACCAAATCTGCCCAAAACAGCAGTGCTTTCTTAAAGCAACAATAGTGACATTTAAGTTTTACTGCTTTAAATTAAGATTCTTATGTGCTCAGCTGTGCTAACAAATTTCTGCTGTCCTTCCATACATGCAATAGAAATGTTCACCTACAGAAGAGGGAAATATGAGAACTGGTTTCAAAACTGGATCAATTTGCACTAGAACATTGAATCAAACTACAGAAGTGTATGCATATTATTGTAACTGAGCATTTCCCTTAGCCACAAATTATATGGGCAAAAGTCTGTGCTGCCAAATATTGCATCTCATTTGCCAACAAGCCAGGCCACTTCTGTGCGCAAATCCAATATTTTTCAGACATTTTGTTTAGGCCCACTTTAAACCAAATAAATATTTACATGCATACAGAAATATGGTTTCATTTCAACATGTTCTGGAATAAATGCTGCATTATATTTGAAAAAATGCCGTGGCTATATATGCATAAAATACGATATTTAAAAAAAAAATACGTATACTACCCACTTGGATTTTTAAAATTATTAAAAATAAAGAAATAAACAAAAAGTTTGACTCCAGTTTCATTCTCATGCTGCTTTCCACAATTTCTTATTGTAAATGATAAATCCATTGGAGCCTATGGGATGTCTCAAACCGTAAGTTTCTTCAAAAATAAGCAATTTCTAAAACTCCCAATCTGAGAACCGAACCTGTGGCCCTTGTGCATCAACCTATCATGCAATACTATGAGATCATTAAACATGTATGGGTCCAAATACTAGTCTATCTCACCACACGCCCCAGAATCTCCAGGCTGATATGACACCACTGATGAAGAGGAACCTTAAAAGGTAAAGGGAACGCTGATGAGTGGCCGGTGTTCTGACGATTTGTGCTACCCTGTCAGATTTTGCTACCTCCCATTAAAACAGATGGTAGCATAATTCGATAGCGAAAAGTGCTACCTATCAGATTTTGCTTCCAGCATGATATTAATAAGGTGTGGGGCTTTATTAACATGTACACCTACCCCAACCCTAAACCTACCCTTACAGTAGGATAAATACAGTGTTGGTAGCATAATCAGATAGGTAGCATTATTTGTCAGAACACCGGCGTCTCCATGCACCTGGACATGAATCTTACCTGAACGAATCGGACAAAAGTGAATTCTGTAAGTGATAAAAAACAGAAATGAGTGAAAGTGGTCTGAGCGGTTCACAGCCTTACCAGTGTCATATTAGTGGCATAATTATGTTCAGCGTCAATATTGTGGAGCAGAAGTCCACATAAATGGTTACTGCAAGGTTTCTCCACCAAAACCCAAATGAAACAGCAAACCTAGAGTCCAAACCATGAATCATAAAGTTATTCTGTGATTTAAATAAGCTTTGTTGCCAAATAAGTACAAATGCAGAAGCTCTCACCAGGGATAATAGATGGATTTGACTCTCATCCCTTCCAAAACTTCATTTCTGAATGGCTGGAGGGTTTTGATGATGCCTTAACATTCACCAGTAGAAGCATAAATTGTGGAAAGAAGCGATGCAACCTCTTAAAAGAACTGAGTGAAAACTTGTGAGTAAAATGTAGGCCTATTACCTGCAGTTTTTATGATTAAACTTGGAAATGAAAACACCAAAAAAGGCAATCATTGTATTGTATTGCAATTTGACTTGTTGCACCATATCTGCATCAAGGACCATTGCAGAGCAGGATTTCATGTGATCAAATGCCAAAGCAGGCACCCAAGCACGCCAACAGGCCCGGAATAACATCCTGTTTGAGCTGCAGGTGTAAGTGTTTAAGCAAACAGAACGGAGGAGTTTAACGCAAATCTTGCAAAGCTCATGAATAATTACTCTCAGGTTAAGCGCTGTATAAGATTCTGGACAACTGCAATTAGCATTGGAATGTATAAGTGAGGCTTCAAGTACATGTGTAATATATTAATAAACACCCAATTCAGTTTTAAAAATTATGCTATAACTGTTCCCTGTGCAGATATGCCAATGAATGTTGTGCATTTCAGAATTAGCTCAGTTTCAAGTTATTTTAATTAAATTAGCCACACCCACAGGAAGTTGAATTGGAATAACAGCAAGTGGCATTGAGATAAATTCAGTAGGTAACAGCAATCTGGGTAATAAAGTGTTTATACACGAGTCCCCCTATTCATATAAGTACATAAATAATGTACATATTTACATATGTGACATTGCAAACAGATCTATCTATCGATCGATGGATTGAGATAGATAGGATAAAATTTTGGGGGGCTACTGTATATGTTAATAGGGAAAAAACAATATGGAATAATGGAATTCTCAGTCTTTTAAAACCATTTTTATTGCTTTCATGCAGGAGTGCCATAAAATTTGAAGACTACAGTTTTGAACATTACAGAAGATGCAAAATTATCTTTTTTACTTTGTCTCTCCACCTCTCTGTGCAGTATAGGCATAAATAGCTCAAATGGAGAAGTGAACAGGAATATCTAAATGGGGAACATAGTCTAAAACAGCTACCATCTCTCCCCTGTCCATGTTTGAGAACTGGTGTTGAGAACATGCATCAACACAGTGAAGTGCAGTTTACTGGACCGGACTGATGCGCGCACACTGACAAGAGCTTCGTGCAAAAGAGGCACAGATGAAACAAATACATCTGCACAGTTGTATACCTGTTAAAGACTGACGGGTTGATATACATTTGGATGTGGTCTTGTACCATCTTTCACAAAAGAAATTATAGAAACAGGCGATGCTTCGTGCAGCGCTGCTTTGGTTTGCCTCCAGGTATACGTTGGACCTTCAAAGCCTGTGGGTAAAAACTATAAAAATGCATAGTGACATCCCTCACCAAGCCTTTTGATTCTTAACCTCCTCTCTTTTCAGAAAGTGTGCTTGTAATTTTCAGTGCTCTGGGATAAAATACATGTATCTTAGTGAACATCATGTAAACCATAAGACGACGAGAGACTTGTCTCCACTTCCTCTGAAAATGCACAGTGGTAAAATCCATCTGCCCGAACATCTGACCATTTAAAGGCAAGTCACTCCATTATAACAGCAATTGCGTGTGGCCTAGCTTTAAAATTATATAAAAGAGCACCTGAAATCTCAGATTTGAATTTTTATGGGTCAAAGGAATAATATGACCTAATTCAGCAGAACAGAATATGTCCAAACTCTCTTTCAAACATGTCAGTAGCAGTAAATGTAGACACCCACCCTTGCACCACAGTTTGGACAATCTGCACCTCTATAGAAAACCTATTTAAGATCAGATCTCAGATCAGTGGTCTAACAAAACTGAAATATAACCTTCGGGAAGTATATACATTTTCTAGACGGTGGCTTTAGTTTGGCACTTTGAAGATGGCAAGATCTGCTAAAGCTGTAATTACTCTGTGTAATTTGAACAAATTAACGTATGCATTCACCTTACATTTAATTTCTTGTGTTTTCTTGGGAACTTGTTTGGATGATGTCATTAGAAACAGTCAGTGAACAGGGCATGGTTAAGCGTAAATGCTCAAAAAACATTAATGTGCATGTTCATAAACCACCTTGTATTTTCTAAATGATTTGGAATGATCGACAATGATCAACTATTATAATCGCATAATTCTTCACCATACTAGAAATCCCTGAAACCTTAGAGATACGTTCAGTGTCTTGGTTTGTGTAAATTCCAGCATATTCAAAATTTTCTTTACAAAACCGACATCATTTAGAAATAGTGCAACATATTTTAGGGGAGTTTCACACTGATAGTTCAGCCCTTTTACAGTTTCTCTGACCATTGACAAACACTTATCGAAGAGTACCATTAAACGTTCAGCTGACAATTCATTTTAACTTGAAAGACAAAGGAGTGTGCAGATAGAAACGAAAGAACCAGGCTGTTTCGCATTTTAAGCAAAGGGGAACAAGAACCAAGCAAACATCTAGGAGCATTCAAAGTTCAATCAAACAAAGGCGAAGACATGCAAACTGATACGGATTATACAAGGAAAGAAAAGTCCATCAGAGGGAAGATTCCTTTGAAAGTCTGGCACTGTCTCCTGCTGAATAAATAATGTGTTACATTCCCCAAAAATAGTCCATCCCATTCCCACCCTCCCCAAAATCATGCTTGTTCCTAAGTGTTCCTCTGAAAAAGCAAACATTTCTATAAAGACCTTGGAAAGGTGTCTGGTGGTGCCGTAACTTCTGACCAGAAGGGGGAAAAAAAATAAACATTTATATTAACAACACGACAAAAAGAAATGTAAGGTGAAAACAAAACAGTTGTCCAGTTGTCTTATTTCTTCTGTTTTTTGAAGATCTTGAAGGTATGTTTCTTGCGACTGGCAGCAGAGTCAGTGTCTTCACCTGTGGAGCCACTGTCCTCCTCTAGAGGGCTCTTTTTCGAGGAGATCTGGGGTATGCGGTTTCCGGCCTTCCCCCCAGTCAGTCCAGTCGGGGACGGCGTATCGGGTTCAGTGGAGTTTGGGCTTAAGGAGCGTGAGGATTCCGACACGGACATCACTGCTTGGGAGCCGTGGATCTCGCTCATACTGGCGGATTTCTCTATGCCATACACCTTCTTCATTAATATGGGACTATCAGAACCTCCATCGGGAGATGCCCCCCCATCGTGAACTCTGTTGCCTCCGTTGTGGGTGTGGGAGTGAGCTCCCTCTTCAGAGCGTGAATGGGGGCCATGCAGGAGCGAAGTGGGCTTCACAGGGAAGCCTTTGGAACTGTAGGATAGGCGTAGCTGCTCGCCAGTCTGGGATATACACAAGGAGGAATCAGAGTCGGAACGATTCAAGTCCCTGTGAATGAAAATAGGCAAATTAGCATCAAGAAATGAGTGAGATATCAGACCAATCCTAAATAACCAAGACAACATGCTGGCTATATGTAAGGTGACACTGCATTTACTGCTACCTGAACCCCGAGTTAAGCCCGCAATAAAAGCAACATTTCCAACCTCAAATGTTGTCTAAACTGAAGCACAACATGCCAAGGCTTAACGACTCAGTGCTAGAAAAGTACAAGCTAACAGAGCAGGGGTGTCCAAGTCTGCTCCTGCTTTCAAGCAGATGTACTGGTGCATGTTGGACCTAAACTCTACAAGAAGGTGGTCCCCCAGGAACAGGATTGGACAGCCCTGATATAGGGTTGTGGCTAGAAGGGATACAGCTATGGCAGGAAGTGATGCAAAATCTCACCATAAAATAACAAATTAAATTTGCCACCTATCACATTGTTTTATTAACATCTACACCTACCAAAACCCTAAACCTACCCTTACAATAATGCAAATACAGTAATTGTTGTTCAGCATGATAAAAATGATGCAATATCGATGTGCACATGCCCAGTAAGCCCTGGTGCCCATAGCTGTATCCCTTCTAGCCTCAACTTTAACATAGAGACACCCAACATCTCAAGGGTGTCCAGTCCTGCTCCTGGAAGGCCACTGTCCTGCAGAGTTTAGCACCAATCCCAAATAAGCACACGTGGACAAGCTAATCAAGGTCTTCAGCACTTTTCGAAACTTCCAGGCAGGTGCATTGGGGTAAGTTCAAGCTAACTAAGACTCTTCAAGTCCAAGTCCAAATCCAGTCCCAGTTTAATTAAAGTTGAAAGTAAAGTCTGCAGGACCCAAGCCCTCCAGGACTGGAGTTGAAGAGCCCTGAGCTACACTCTACAGGATGTTAGCCACCCCTGCACAACATGGTCAATTCAGGCATGCAGGTGTGAGAATTGGTTCAAAGTAGGGGACAAACATTGCAAGAACAGATTAAGCAACAAGGTAGAACGTCACAGGAAGTTGCACAGCCAAGTTGCAAGTCACAGTGTCATGAACTGTAGTGAGTATAGCCAATTACAGCAACAGACCCCACAAGTAGTGGTTCACCAGGAAGTGTGAAAGTGGTCCTGTTAAATGTTTTGGACGAAGTCCCAGGATCATGCCAGGTGAGAAGCACAAATCAAGCACAACAGAATGAAGTGATACCCATAGCTGCCGCAATGGCGGGGGCACTCTGGGCTGGCATCATAGGGGAGGTCTGGGATGGTATCCATAGGCAGGAAATGTGAAGAGTGATAGTGGGATGCATGAGGGACAGTAGCGACGGAAGAGCAGTGGGGAGAGTGGGATGAGGCAGCGGAGTAGATAGCAGGATGAGACACTGCTGAGGAAAGAGGAGGCAGTCCCAGAGAGTCAAACTGCCCAAAGGATTGGCTGCGTGCCTGGCGTAGCACCGTCCTAGACCTGGACGAGTACAAGCTACCCTCCCCTTCCTGCCCACCAAGTGCGAGGCAACTCTCTACCAACCTCTGCGAACCCAGGGACAGCTGCGGGTCAATGTGCCGTTGTCGGAGTGACATCATACTGGGAGCTGTAGGGGCACAAAACAATAAGGTCACTCAGAGAAATGACTCAAAGCATGCAGACGCTGTAATAACATTGGGTGATGGGTGGCAAACTGGAAAAGGTGAAACAGGAAACTTTGAGACTAAGGTGCGAAGAAGGAAAAATGTACATATGTGTACAGTCTCAGTGGCTTTTCTCAGAAATAGACACAATAACTAAGTTGTGGAGCAGTTTGGAACCTAACCATCCCTTTAATGCATTTCTTCTTATCACATTTCCTGTTTCTATCTATCGGGAATTGATTAGATCGTGAAAAACAAAAGGGACTGGTGATGTCAGTTGATAAGGAAAATCATATCAGGTGATTACTATATTTTGACTAAACATCTTTATACTTCTACTTTATACTTAACTCTAATTGTTTATGATAAGACCAGGAATTTGTGCTAAGGAAGTAAAAAAAGGTCTATTTTAATTTCATACTGACTCCAAGCTTATTAAGTTGCACAAAACGTAAAACAGTATCATGTAAGGATCGACTTGCAAGTCTGAACTTAACTGTGATAAACAGATTAGAAAACAATACAAGCTAAGAGAGGTCATGCATTTCAGAGTAAACCATTTCACAGCTGTGGACAAGAACAAGATTGAGATGTGAAGACTCGGAGTGTTTCTTTCGGTTCAGTTTTCCTTTGCAGTAGCTAGGGTTATGGGCAGCATATGGCTTTAAAGGAGAGAGGTTCAGGAAAACAAGAGGAAGTAAGAGGAGTGGTTGGGGTGAAGGCCATGGTAGTTTAGCCCACCAGAGTACTTCCAAAATGACTGGCAATCCGAATTCAATGACCAGAGATCACTTGCTCGGTGGCCCATTTGCCACGCTGCATCTGGAGGGGGCAAGGGCAAGGGTAGGGGTGCAACTGTTAATATAACTGTACTACTGACACAGTGCTGCAAGAACAGACCTCTACTTTTTGGCAATGATTTGCTCAATTAATTTAAACACTTAAAGGATTTGTATAAATCCTTGAGCCAACAAGTTCTAATATGAAAATAGCTATGAAAATTTTTGTTAAAACAGCAAGTAAGATATATTGTGGAAAGACAGATCAGCAATACAAATTTCAAAATTAATACATTTTGCCCAATAAACACCAATTTTATTTAATGTTTTGTACCTGGGAAAACAACTATTTTCTTAGAGCTTGTTTGATAACATTATTTCACACATTACAATTATTACAATCCACAACAACAACTTCAGATTTGGACTTCAGACTTGTACTGGACCTCTAATCTTAACTCGCATATGGAACGGTTTCTTCTGGCCTACTCAGTAACCCTCAATCAAATTGAATATGATAAACTGAAAAAAAAAGAAGATATGTACAAAGAGTGCATAGTTGCTATATCAGAAACATATGACAGCAATGTGTAGAGCAGATCTTGAAGTACTCCTCTCTGTGTAATACAAATCTGTAGATGGGGGGAAAACGCTCCAGCAGAAAGCATATATAAGAAGTGTACAAACACGCTCTGTGCATACAACCATTTCTGACAGAGCTTGCGCACAGACAATCTAAATAGCTCAAAACTAGGGATTTTTAGATTTGGTCAAAAGGCCACGAGGTCTTTGCTGGCCTTTGGCTGACAGGGGCTTATCCCCAGCGCTGTCTGGCAAGTCCTTACATTGGAGTGTTCCTGGTGCCACTATGTCCTCGTCCATGTCATCCATGTCATCGGACATGAAGTGCTGGGGTGTGCCGCGGCCGCCCATGAAGCTGGGGTCCAGGTTGAGGGCAGAGGCCAGAGAGGGCAGGCCTGGGTTATTGACCAGCGTGAAGCCTGTTAAGATCTCAATCTGCTGCCAACGATGGAGTCTCTCTCTCAGAGCTGCTGTTACCTCACCAAGAGCTTGCCTTCACAGAAAGAGATTAAAGGCAATACGTGTTAAAGGGTTAATTTTTTTTCTAATAATCTTTATTTCTATTTTTTAAATTAGCATTCAGAAATATTGAGAAATGTTTATGTGACTTACTTAGCTGAAAGTATTTTGTGATCCACATCATCCAGTGAGGAACTATGTGCCACATGGAATGTCCCAAATAAAGTATTTCTCTTCTTCTTAATCTTTTCTGCCTAAAAAAAAATTAAAAGTCAAATTTATTTTTAAAGAAAATTATTATTATTATATAATGTATTGTATTATAAATACATCTACTTATCTCACAAATCTATTAAAGGTTTTGTTTCACCAAATCATACGAGTTTTGTTAATTTTTTTAATAAGAGTCTAGCATCCTAAACCTTATATTACAAAAAAAATAATCTATTTTCTGATATTAAAATACATACTTATTTGACTATCATTATTAGTAGTGTTTTATTATCATCTAAAAACATTAAAATATTTTTTCAAAAGACAGTAGAGTTTTTATCATCACATTCTAGGGTTGTACTACAACAAAGTCGCACTGTCATTAATAATCTAAATGTGTTTACCATTGTTCCATCTTAGCTAAATGAATGACTGCGACAAATGCTGCTCACCCCCTCTTTGGCCACCTGCAGCTGTCTCTCTGCGTTCTGTTTTTTGATGTTGTAGTACTGCACCTCCACCTCATGAGTGAGCTGCAGCCATTTCTGCAGGGCATTAGGAGGAGACCAGCTACTGCGAGACTCCAGCTCCTTCTCTGCCTTCTTCAGGGCCATAACCACCTGCAGGGGTCACCAGAGACACATCAGATCAGAGTACAAAGCAAAGGAGATCGTCAAGCAAACCTCACAAGGCTGCTTTCAGATGCGAGTACTTTTTAATCAATTAAGAAATCGCTCTTATCAGCTCATTAATAAAAATACTATTACAGTTTTAATTTATATTTTAATTCTGTTTTCGTTAAAGTTTTTTGTCAGGATTCTGTGGGTTTTTTATGTCTATATAGTTTTTGGTCATTTTTATTTCTGTTTTAGTCATTTTAGTACTTCAAGTTAAACTAAACAATACTGAGAAATATTGTCTTGGCAGTTAATTTAAGTTGTATACATTTTTTTCAGTTATTTTTTATTTAATTTTACATTTTTTTTATGGTTTTAGTTTAGTTAACAATAACCTTGCCACACAGAACCCTACGAGATCTGTAAATGCTGCAAAATAACAACCCATCACTTGGATACTGAAATTGCAACATAGTATTTAACCTTTTAACTTCTTCTATTTATCCCATAATTTGCATATGTGATTAGGACAATTAGCTCATTTACATGACTCATGGATGACTCATTTGGCAAGCTAATGAGAATAAACAGCATACATTTCACCACCTAAAACACTTTGCTACAACAAGATGCAAATTAATTAGACACAGATAAGCTTTACACCCCAATCTAACCTTACTAGGATAAACACAATTAATCAACTCCTCCAGGCTCTATTATAGCAGTAAATAAACAGATCTCATCCAATAAGGGCCTAGGGGAGTGGGCTGAGGGGTCGGAGAGCCGAAAGACCCCTTTTCTTATAGAACAGCGCTAATGAGCTTCAAACCCACAGAGATTTGTACCACCCTCTGACCCAGAATACCCACTTAGCGCCAGGGTTTTAATAGGCCAACATGAAAACAAACAATTCATCCAATTACATCCAGAGATGCCACTTGTGGATTTCATACATATAGAAACCTGAAATACAGGTTGAATAATATAGATACTATACATATACTGAAACCTTATACGGTCACAGAAAGAACCCATGGCTGTCCTTGACACATTGGAGCTTGTTACAATTCCGTGATCAGCTTCTGCAAAGATTTTTCACCAGATCTGAAGTATTAAACTGCCCCTTATGCAACAGCACTGCGGTAATTGCTGAGTAAAGTAGGCCACAGCGTGGTGGTACACTGGATACTGAACTGGGAAGATACTTAAACTTCATCAGTACAGGAAATCATTTTGTTGATAACCTTTCAGATCATCTTGCAAGCATTTCCACCTACTTCCTGACCAAATTAGAATCAAGATATGGGCAGTATTGCAGAACCACACTTGAACATCTTGCATATTTTTTAGGGGAATTTCACCTGCTCCAGCTCCTCCTCTGCATATTTCTGTCGGCTCAGCTCGTTCTCAGTTCCCTCTCGGAGCCCCTTCAGTCTCTGCGCTTCTTGTTTGGCAGCATTGATCTCATCCCTCAGCTTCTGCTCCAAGTTTACCTTCTCCACCTCCACTGAACGGTGTTCCTCCTGAGCAATCTGCAGCCTGCGAGAAGGCAAAGTAAACCACACAGAATAAGTCGCAGAACACTAGTGTTACATTCTGCCAGTACAAAATGTTTTCAAGAGATTTATTTTGCTTGACCGCAGTGCAAAAGTCAAGAAAACGTAGCCAGCAGGGTAAAATCAACAACTTTAGGATCAAGCAGAAGTCAAATGTTTGTTTTAGCAGTGGGCTGAATGAAAAATACAGGTGGCAAAGCATTTCTACTAATGCTAGGCACTCACCTAACAAGGCTCGCTTTAGGGTGAAAAGTTAAACTTTGCAATTAATATTAATGAACCAAGCCATGCCTGGCAAAGGTGCACTAGAAGACATGAACATACAAGTCATAAAAATGTGCATTTTTATGGGATTACATCTCTGCCACAATTCTGCGTGTGAAAGATCATATTTTGAGCTAGCAAAAGTTCGTTTTGCTGCCTTGACAACCAATCACAACATTCCTTGCATTACCTCGACAGCAGAAGAGGAAAAATACAGTGCATGCATAATTATTATATTCGGATCATATTTTTTTTCCAAGCACATTTTACCAATTCCAAACGACATCAATCTTAATAACTACACCAGTCGGGGCTTTATGGCAGAGTGGCCCGACGGAAGCCTCTCCTCAGTGCAAGACACATGAAAGCCCACATGGAGTTTGCTAAAAAACACCTGAAGGACTCCAAGATGATGAGAAATAAGATTCTCTGGTCTGATGAGACCAAGATAGAACTTTTTGGCCTTAATTCTAAGCGGTATGTGTGGAGAAAACCAGGCACTGCTCATCACCTGTCCAATACAGTCCCAACAGTGAAGCATGGTGGTGGCAGCATCATGCTGTGGGGG
>NW_015506587.1:94825-95441 GCF_001515645.1 Sinocyclocheilus grahami
AAAAGCTACACTCACAGGAAACGCTGGTTGCAAAACTAGGGTGCGGCCTTGAAAAGAAAAGAAGAAAAACAAGATGATACATATCGAGTAGGAAAGAGGAGCGGAAACAACACTGAAAACTCTAGGCTTCCCTGAGCTACGACAGGATTAACTGGCGACAGAGAGAGGAGCAGCGGAGCCCCTGATTTACTCAGTCGCATCTATATAAGACCTCAGATCAATCTTCCCTTAAAGGAAAAGGCTTTATCTGTCTGGGGGCTTCGCTTGAAGTATTTCCAATAACAAAAGTTTAGGGGACACTGGACTGCCTCCAAAGACACGATATCATCGCTCCAGGATTATTAGTAGCATAATTCTTCACTTTCCAAATGAATCTTAAATCAGATTGACTCGAGCTTTTGCAACAGTATACATCACCTGTTTGAACTCCTGTCAGGTCTGTTTTGAAAGTTTTATGTTAATATTAAAAATCAGTTTCTCTATGGAGAAAATTCATGGGATTTTGGAATTGGACTGAATTGATACGGTTGCTGTATGGCTCATGCAGTGTCACTGATATCCAGATGGCGGCAGACCGAAGGCTTCAGAGGCCTGATGGAAAGAGAAACAGGTGGAT
>NW_015506587.1:95597-132908 GCF_001515645.1 Sinocyclocheilus grahami
GGGGGGGGGGGGGGGGGGGGGGGGGGGGGGGGGGTCATTGAGTGAAGGACTATTGTAAGGTGATCTGAACTTCAAGCCAAGACTGAAAATCTACAGCACTCAATCCTGACCTCTGCCATTCACCATCCTCCAAATCAAGTAATCATACCTCTGTGTTACAAGCCAACAACAAATATCTAGTAAGACGAGTCTTCTCATTTACAATCTTAAACTTTTTATGATTGAATTACTAGGGCGCTAAAGTTTTAATCATTTTCTAATCTTTCAATTCCCAGTTTTTATACATTCAAACATTTCGTCTGACCTGCCATCTTTGCTCGAACGGCGATTTTTTGTTTTACTCTCACATTGAAACAAAACATTATTTTGTTTTGGTGAAAGTACAGATATGAAAACAAAAGACACTACAAACAATAGACTAGACTATGCATGCGATGATTAATTAAAGTCTTATTTTATTCCTCTCCCACAAAGTGCACCTGCAAGCTTAGATTAATATGGTTCACTGTTGCACGCATGTGAAGAACATTCTCTCACGTCTGATTTTATGAGGGTCAAACAAGCATGTGAGAGTTGTGGGAGAGAATGAGGATGGTCTCTAAGAATGAGAGTCATGTGAGCTTGTCTCAAATACAATGAGAGGAAGCTAAAATGTCAATTCTCAATATAAACAAACAAACAAACAAACAAACAAAAAAACCCTAATAGCAAGTAATACATTTTTCAAAGCAGTTTGTCCCAGAGTGCCAGCTATAGTAAAGACAGAAGTGAATACAGCTTTTCAATTAAGTACTTCTCAATTGAGATCTTTACAATGGTTTTTAGAAATATTTTAAATAGAGAAGTTTGTGAAAGCTAAAGTAAAAGAAAAAAATATATAAAATTATATATACTACTTGACTGAATAGAAAAAAAATAAAAAATAAAAATAAACACAATTTTGAAATAATTAAGATTTGGAAATGTTTTTGAAGTCTATAATGCTCACCAAGGCTGTAATTATTTGATCAAACCATTCTTTTAAATTGTAATAATTTCACAATATTGCTGTTTTACCATAAATGCAGCCTTGGTGACTTCTTTCAGGAACATAAAAAATAATTTTTTTAACTGGAAGTGTATGCATGTATAATTTATTACATAAAATAGTAGTAGTAGTAGTAGTAGTAGTAGCAGTATAAATAATATGTCCTGCTCTCAAATGAGTAATAATATGAAAATGTGAAAACAGAGTGTATCATTTTAAACTTGTGAATTCTTGACTTTGACTGGTAATGTAATCATCTAAAAATTCTACCAATACAACTGCAACAACCCAGAATGACCTAGCAACCTCATAGTGACACACTAAAACGACTGGATAGCAATGCCACGCACCCAAAACACCCTACAGCACATGTATAATTCTACTTCTAATCAAACTGTATTGTAAATTGCCATGCAGAATGGGCAGTTTACATTACGCCTCAATTCTGACTCGGAGTGAATGGACAGATCGCGCGTGTGGTAATTTGGAAGCTTTCGAGAAGAGGTTTCTCTGGTGTGAAATGCATCAATACACCTACACAGAAAACTGCTGGAAAGACTGACTCAACTGCCACGGCTTTCATAAGCCTTCACAATACATCTCAAATGAAGAAAAAAATGCTTACATACAAACGGCCACTGCAGCTTGTTTTAAGGGCAAAATGACATTGTTTCATCTCGAAATGTTCCAAGCCTACATCAAATTAAATGTACTTTTAGGAAAGGACAGCCCACAAGGACCTGCGTTCATGCATGGCATAACTGTCCGAGTCATTTATTTTATTTTTATCCTTGAGTTTAAGCTGAGATGATTTGAAGTATCTGGGGTTAATCACCTCCCTCTGGGGCGACCGAAGCTCTGTAAGCCTCTCACCCACCAATCCCTGGAGACGTGACCCGGTCACTCGGGCGGTTGTGTCAGAACACAACATGCTGGACATCCTCCACTGTAACATACACACTCTGCATAGTTTCCACTGCCCCGTCCCCTTCACACACGCTCTCACACTTCATTCACATGCTAAAGGGATACAGGAACTCTTCCGGACACTCACGCTCCTGTGCCTTTCTCTCAAAAGGACTTCTACAGGAAGCTAGCGGATGATGGTTGGTATTGCGGGATCAGAGCGTTATCTGCATTCTCACATTCCTTAAGATTTTCAGCATATGTGTAATGGTTTGCAAATGCCACTGACGTATTGAACACTTGCTGGTAAATATTCTCAGTGAGCTATGGGTCATTCTCTGAAACAGGTGCCTTGTCTAGTTTGAGAACATACATTTTGCACAGTTGTAAACAGTCTTTCAGACAAAGAAAGTGAGTAATAATAAATTGCATAATGCCATATTAAGATAAATTAAATATTTGTATGCATGTTGTAATAATGCCTTCAAAAACGGTAACGAGGTTAACAAGTTTAGTTAAATGTGACATTACAAGTACCACAAGGTACTATTTTATCAAATACGCCGTTTTCATTTGTCATACCACATAAAATCATGAAATCCTCAAAGCATGAAGACAGAACTTTGAGTCTTTCAAATTAAGATAAATAGAATGACAGAAAGAAGTCTAGCTAGAAGGATAGAATGAAAAAACGATAGAATGACAGACAGAATGACAGATAGGGACGATAGATAGAATGACAGATTGAATGATACAACGATAGACAGAACGACAGACAGACATTCATTTTCTAGCCATTCCTCTTTCTCTTACAACAGATGTTCTCTACAGCAGTTTATTCCCATGCGGCTCCATATCCTGTTCCCTCAGAAGGGAAGCCCAGGCTCACTAAAAAACATTTAATGAGCTCCTGTGCGTGAGTCATATGTCAGTAGTTTCATTCAAAATAAACAGGAGTACAAGGCTCACCTGGAGGTCAAGGTTATTTCATAACTTGGTCTTTTTGAATATCAAAGCAAGCTCTGCAAGTTTTCAAAAGCTTGTCAAAAACAATCCAACTTCATGCAACTTAAAACTGTGGTTAATATGACATTAGACACATTGCATGGAGACATACAATGCGTCTAATGCCAAAAAACAAAGCCTTACACCAGTGCCAAGTGCTTCAAGAGTCACTACAGTTTCTCACACTCGTTCAAGAATCTAAAAATAGAGACAGAGCAGAACAGGTTCTCACTTCTGCTGTAGGTCGTGAAGGCTCTGCTCTGACCGGTGGAGGCTCTCCAAGTCTTTCATCATCTTCTTCATGTGGTCTTTAGAGTGCCGGTTCTGGATGTAAGCGAACCAGCAGCCTCCCATTCCGATGACTATTGACACCACCAGCATGAAGTCCTTCAGATGGTTATGTCTGTTCACTGCGAGAGACAGAAACCAGCATATACTTTAAACAAGTAGTCATTTAGCAAACCCAGGAACAGGGAGCAACCTGGGGTTAAGTGCTGTGCTTAAGGACACAAATTAACTCATAATATGCAACATTTCTAATAAGACACTTCCAGTAAAATGACTTTTCTTTACATTAGTCTTTACTCTAGTACAGGGGTTCCCAATCCCAGTCCTTGTGCTTAGATTGAACAATTTTTGAACTGATACGTCTTAGTACTGAATGAAATAAAGACAAATAGACAAAAAAAAAGACAATAGCTTTCACATCAGGAGTGCGTCTATGATGCTTTAATATGCTGCATATGTAGGCAGCTCAAAAGGTTTTGGAACAGATCCCATGACCTGTTTAAGAGTGCAAAGCTGAGGTGTAGGTGTAGGTTGTAGTAGTAGAAGTCAATCTGCATTCTGAACAAAACCTAAATTCAGTTTGCAAATTGATACACGCAAAACATTGGCTTTCTCTGCAAGCTGTTCAAATGCTTCCCACAAAAGCTGTTTAATGCAATTTTCTTGCAAATATTGTGCTGGCACACAGTGTAGCTGCAGCGCTTTCATCTCGTAAAGGTTAAAGCGTTCATTTACATTTACTGTAGGGATACATGGGCTTCTGCAGTTACAGTCCTGCAATACTTACCACTGCTGTGCCATTGGGCAAGACAGTTAACCTAACAACAGCCCCAGGGATAGCACACAGTCCTGACCCTGGATGACTCAATAACACTCTTCTCAACTCCTCATCCTCTAGGAAGCACGACCGGTTGTCTAGCACGAAAAATTGTTGGTCTGCATCAGCTTGATAGCTTTAATTACCAAAACCTAACATACTAAAATACTATTTGCAGAGCTTTTGCCTTTGATTATAAGGGTATAAACTACTGGCCAAAGGATTTTTACTGTTTTTGAAAGAAGACTCACCAAGGCTGCATATGTTTAATCAAAAATACAGTAAAATCAGTAATATTGTGAAACATTACAATTTAAAATAACTGCTTTCCATTTTAATATATTTTGAAATGTAATTTATTTCTGTAATGCAAAGCTGAATATTCAGCATCATTAATCCAGTCTTCAGTGTCACATGATCCTTCAGAAATCATTCTAATATGCTGATTTGCTGCTCAAGAAACATTTCTTATTTTCAATGTTGAATACAGTTGTGCTGCTTAATATTGTTGTTGAAACCTTGATACACTACCATTCAAAAGTTAAGATTAAAAAAAGGGAATACTTGTATTTAGCAAGGCTGCATTAAACTCATCCAAAAATGACAAAGTTCTTCAAAACTGACAGCATAAGGTTATAAAAGACTGCCATTTTAAATCAATGCTGTTCTTTTGAACTTTCTATTCTGATAATAACCGAGCAGCAAATCAGCATATTAGAATCATTTCTGAAGGGTCATGTGACACTGAAGACTGGAGTAATAATGCTGAAAATTCAGTTTTGTATCACAGGAATAAATTACATTTTATTAAAACATATTCAATATTACTGTTTTTACTGTATTCCTGCTTTAAAAAAAGTGCAGTTTTTGGTAAGCATAAGAGACTTCTTTCAAAAACATAAAAAAAGACCAGTAGTGTACAGTAACAGGAAATGCAAAGGAAGGCCAAGCTTAAACCTGCATGACCCACATGAGAACCACAGCTCAATGAATCTGGAACATCTGCACTAACAGCTGCAGCACCATGGCTCTAACATTAAAAACTAATCTCACAAGCAGAAGGCTGTGATGGGACACTCTCTGGGGACAAAATATACAAATGCTGTTGTTAAACGTTGAGGTGTAGGCTTTTAAAACCTGTCAACTGTGTCAGCGAATTAACAAAAAACGAGGGGTATAGGGCATCGTGTTTCTGATGGCGGTATTGTCCCGAGTTACCAGGGCAGCTGGAATCAGTGCCTGGAGATCAGTAGGGTGGTGCTGAGCCGTCAAATGCAGGCTGCACCATCTCCCTGGTTTCCTGGAGCCGGACCTCTTCAGGGTCAACTTTCACAATGAGATCTGCCACATACAGACCCTGTCTGTGACTCTCTGTTCAGACCTCTGAGAGGATAGTCTTGTTTTCTAAATGGAACCACAGTTGGGAATGTCAAATGCAAATGCTTAAAAAATTAAGGCTGCTGGATCTGAAGGGGCGAGGATTGCAGACTTTTGTAGCATTTTGGTTTTCTAGTTAAGGTTAGTACAACAAAAACTTAACCAATTTTCCATCCTCTATCTAATAGAGAGACAAAAGTCTTTAATAAAACTTGGCGAGACCAAAAAAAAAAAAAAAAAAAAGTTAGATGTGCTGCAATGGTCAATTCACATCAATCTGTTAAAAATATACAGTACTGTTCAAAGGTTTGGGGTTGGGTACGATTTATTTAATGTTTCTGAAAGAAATCTCTTTCGTTCAGTAACACTGAAATAATTATAATTTAAATGAATGGTTTTCTATTTTAATATATTTTAAAATGTAATTAATTTCTGTTATGGCAAAGCTGAATTTTAAGTAGTCATTACTTCAGTCTTCAGTGTCCTATGATCTTTCAGAAATCCTTCTAATATACTGATTTCAATGTTATCATTAATGTCGAAATCAGTTGTGCTGCTTAATATTTTTTGGAAACAATGATACACGTTTTTAAGATTCTTTCAAAAGTTCAAAAGAATAGCATTTACTTCAAAAAATACTATTTAACCTTATAAACCTTTATATAATCTTCATTGTCACTTTCAGTTAAATTAAGGCATCCTTGCTGAATAAAAGTGTTAATTTCTTTCATAAAAAAAACTGACCCCAACATTAAACGATAGTGTATATAATCCAACAATTAAAATATTTCTGTAAAAGAAACATGAGCACTCAAAATAACCAAATGCACATTTCTTGTTAACTCTGACAATTTCTGCCATTATTGCTGGGCATATTGATATTGAAATTCTTATTTTCATAGTGTGGCTGATAAATGGCCAATATTAAAATGTATACAATTTTGTCTATTAAATAAAAATAAAAAAAATTGAATAAATTTAATATTATAATGCACAGTACGAAAAAAAACATTTGCAATTTAAAAATATCAGTTTAAAGATACATTTTGAGTGTTACATTAATCTAAATGTAAAATAAAAAAAAAACTATTTAAATTTAAAAATTAATATCAACCAATAAAGACACAATCATGCATCTGTAGTTATTGCAGATAATTATTTTTTTCCCCCTGAATTTAATAGCTTCGCACTGCGAGTTTTGTTGTAGAGTATGTCTACATAGTACAAGAAAAAAAATCATTTTAAAAGCACAACATAGCTCTGTTATTCAAAAAATAAAATACATAAATAAATATATATATGTATACATAATAAAACAGAAGACCTGCACTAGAACTGTTCACAACACCTCTGACAGGATGACCCAGCTGTTTTGGACCAATTCGCTGTTATGGAGCTATAAATTCAAAATAAATATTTATAAACAAATGGCAATAACAGAAGGGAAGACATGCCACGTGGCTAATAAAAACAAGTGCTTTGGCCAGACCTGGAACAGCATTCTAAGCATTAATAAAATGTCAAACACTCATTCTAGCACTAAAACAACTTTGTTCTTGCTCATAACAAAAGGTATGTGTAGCGCATGGTTATGTCAGCCCCGGTGTATTCTGGGGTGTGGCGTATATCAAATCACATCGCAGGGTTACTGTCTAATCTGTGACGTGCAATTCGAGCTGATGGATGGTCAGCAAACAGAAAGAGTGCATAGCGCATGGTACAGACTGATCCTGTTTCCAGGTCAAGGCAGATTCTTTAGATAACACTCCCAGGAATGTAACAGACTGTGTAAGAATGTGCTCCTGGGAACAAGCTTTTTTGTAAACACATAAGGCATTGATTAAACAAAAGAAAGGGAATGGATCAAATACGGTCTCTCTTTGATAAATACCTGTAAACCTGTCGAACCAGTACACCAGCATTCTGGAAGGTTAGACACGATGGGCTGCATCCGTTTCAGTGCGCCAAAGACGTGTGCTCAGAATACAGAGTGATCGTCTACACCCTCCCTATCCAACCCCTCAAGCCTTCCCCATCGGCCTACAGCAGATGACTACGAGCCTCACAAGACCTGTATATGCTGGCTAATTGGTCTCAGAGAACATTTAAAGAGGAAAAATGGACCACCGTAGAAAAATAAATGGAAGAAAATTGCATTGATCAATATGGTAGAATATGACAATGGGTTCTGGAATTTTTGGTCTAGGACCACCTTAAAAGTGCTATTGTTAGCCTGTTTTAGGTCTATATAATGCACTACTGTTCAAAAGTTTGGGGTTAGTTTCATTTTATTTTTTTAAAGAAATCAACGGTGTTATTGAGCATTAAATTGACCAACAGTTCAGACATTCTAAAAATATATTTAAAATAAATGCTGTTCTTTTCAGCTTTCTAATTACCAAAGAATCCTGAAGAAATATTATTTCCACAAAAATATTAAGCAGCACAACTGTTTTCAACACTGCGAATAAAAAGGATTGTTTCTTGAGCAACAAATTAGCATATTAGAATGATTTCTGAAGAATCATGTGATACTGAAAACTGGAGTAATGATGCTGAAAATTCACTACAGGAATGAATTACATTTTTAAATATATTTCATTATTTTAAATAGTAATAGTTTTTCACAATATTACTGTTTTTCAAATAAATGCAGGCTTGTTGAGACTTCTTTTATAAACATTAAAAAAATACTTACCAATGTCAAACTTTTGAACAGTGTAGCTACTCACACTAGCTATGTTTCCATCCACATATTTTTATGCGCATTTTGGATTATCGCATAAAAAAAACGCTGGATGGAAACGAAATTACATTTTTAAATATATTTCATTATTTTAAATAGTAATAGTTTTTCACAATATTACTGTTTTTCAAATAAATGCAGGCTTGTTGAGACTTCTTTTATAAACATTAAAAAAAATACTTACCAATGTCAAACTTTTGAACAGTGTAGCTACTCACACTAGCTATGTTTCTATCCACATATTTTTATGCGCATTTTGGATTATCGCATAAAAAAAACGCTGGATGGAAACGCCAAGATGCGCATAAATTCTAAAAATGTGCATAAAAAACATATGCGCACAACTGAGTAGGATCACCTTTTTATCCGATAAGAAAAAATGCACAGAAACTACGATGGAAACACATTTACTGCATAAATTCCACCATGCGCATTGAAAAAGTCATGTGACTTTGCGTTATGAGACGGGATAAATTGACTAACCAGCGGACCGATTTCATTCACAGCATCTAGATGTTGTTTTGGTCATTCTGAAATGCCTGAGGAAAGTCTGTCAAAGTATTTCCGTATAATTACTGTCTTACATGACTGCATTCCCAAACAGCAGGCATCCACCTCTAAAAGCAATGACCGCATTTATTGTGTTACGTCTGCTCTCTCTGAAGCGCAAGCAATTTATTACATATGAAAATTATTATATTCAGTGGATTCTCCTAGTTTTCTTAGAGATATTTAGTGCCAGTTTATCAGGAAGTGACGATTTTGTTCTCTTTGACTCGTTGGATGGAAACGGTGCTTTATTCGCAAATGTTTAATGCGATATTCCAATTTTGCGCATAAGTTCAATTCGCATCTTTGGATAGAAACATAGCTACTGACTCATTAAAAACCAAAACTATTTGGCCTTCCTGCATACAAAGGCTTTAAAGGAACACGCCACTATTTTTGAAAATAGGCTCAATTTTCCAACTCCACTAGAGTTAAACAGTTGAGTTTTACCGTTTTCGAATCCATTCAGCCAATCTCCGGGTCTGGCGGTAGCACGTTTAATTGCAGCTTAGCATAGATCATAAAATCTGATTAGACCATTAGCATCTTGCTCAAAAATGACTAAAGAGTTTCTATATTTTTCCTATTTAAAACTCGACTCTTCTGTAGTTACATCGTGTACTAAGACCGACGGAAAATGAAAAGTTGCGATTTTCTAGGCTGATATGGCTAGGAACTATACTCTCATTCCGGCGTAATAATCAAGGAACTTTGCTGCCATATCATGCGTGCAGCAGGCGCAATGATATTACGCAGCGCCTGAAAATAGGCTTATTGGAAGTTACCTAGCTGGGACTATTTTCAGCTAAAAGTGCTACCCGGAGATCGGCTGAATGGATTTGAAAACGGTAAAACTCAACTGTTTAACTCTAGGGGAGTTGGAAAATGAGCCTATTTTCAAAAATCGTGGCGTGTTCCTTTAATCAGCCATACATCCTAAATGCCAAAGCCTTGTTGGATGACAGAGTGTTTTCTAGATAAGTGCAAGTCCAAAATAACAGTTTCTCAGATGCTAATCCTAAATCCGAAGTAACCCCATGCTTGCATTTCTACTGCTCCTCCCATATATAGATCAGCAATTGCTGGCAGTTCACTAGAAGACGTCTGAAGCCCAAGTAGATAAGCAGGTTCTTCTGAGCTTATTTGCATGTTTAAGTGGGCTATCGATCATCTGATGTGATAGACACCTCAGCTGCTGGCTCACGTTTGAACATGTTTAAAGTTAAAGACATATTACAACAGAACCGGAAACAATCACATCTAAGCAGACACGAGGTACAGATCGCTAAAAACATTTCTAGAAAATATATATGACAGCTATAAGACAGATTTAGGTTAGTTGAATGTTTTGGTTTGATTTATGATTGTCTACCAGAGGGAAATCTCACTCACTCATAGGAGCTCCAAACAGAACCGTATCCAGAGCCTTGAGCTGTAGTTTCTGAAAGTGACTCCGGTCCAGAATCTTCAGGACGGTCTGTGTCAGAGTGACGTTCTTCACCGCCAATCTAGAAACGAGAAAAATAAATTAATACAAAAGAGGTCAGACTTACTGAGTCAAACAGAAAAATTAGTTTCAGAGCTAAAGAAAAACATTTGACCATAATAAATAGGTTTTAAATCCATGAATGATGCTCACAGCGGTCAAGTTTTGAGTGTCAAGTAATTCTTGTCTCACTAAAAGTGGAATAAATGCTTGGTTAGGATAAGTGTCAAGTGTTTCCCCATCACACTCGGACCAAACTAATTGAACCAGCATGTCAGAAGTTAAGAGCACACAGTCTCAAATGTATTTAACACATCCTGCGGTTTAATTTCTAGTACCACCAAATGGCACAGATGACCATTTTTGGGGAAAAGAAACAGATTTACAAAATTCCAGTTGTCTGTGCATATTAAACTGGGATAGAGTACATTTTATAAATGTACATATACTTACACACTACCATTCAAAAGTTAAGGGTCAGTAAGTTTTTTTGTTTTTTTAAGATATTAATACATTTATTAAGCAAGGATACATTAAACTGTACAAAAGTGACAGCAAAGACATCAATGAACACATATTTCTATTTCAAATGCTTTTCTGAATTTTCTATTTAAAACTCGACTCTTCTGTAGTTACATCGTGTACTAAGACCGACGGAAAATGAAAAGTTGCGATTTTCTAGGCTGATATGGCTAGGAACTATACTCTCATTCCGGCGTAATAATCAAGGAACTTTGCTGCCATATCATGCGTGCAGCAGGCGCAATGATATTACGCAGCGCCTGAAAATAGGCTTATTGGAAGTTACCTAGCTGGGACTATTTTCAGCTAAAAGTGCTACCCGGAGATCGGCTGAATGGATTTGAAAACGGTAAAACTCAACTGTTTAACTCTAGGGGAGTTGGAAAATGAGCCTATTTTCAAAAATCGTGGCGTGTTCCTTTAATCAGCCATACATCCTAAATGCCAAAGCCTTGTTGGATGACAGAGTGTTTTCTAGATAAGTGCAAGTCCAAAATAACAGTTTCTCAGATGCTAATCCTAAATCCGAAGTAACCCCATGCTTGCATTTCTACTGCTCCTCCCATATATAGATCAGCAATTGCTGGCAGTTCACTAGAAGACGTCTGAAGCCCAAGTAGATAAGCAGGTTCTTCTGAGCTTATTTGCATGTTTAAGTGGGCTATCGATCATCTGATGTGATAGACACCTCAGCTGCTGGCTCACGTTTGAACATGTTTAAAGTTAAAGACATATTACAACAGAACCGGAAACAATCACATCTAAGCAGACACGAGGTACAGATCGCTAAAAACATTTCTAGAAAATATATATGACAGCTATAAGACAGATTTAGGTTAGTTGAATGTTTTGGTTTGATTTATGATTGTCTACCAGAGGGAAATCTCACTCACTCATAGGAGCTCCAAACAGAACCGTATCCAGAGCCTTGAGCTGTAGTTTCTGAAAGTGACTCCGGTCCAGAATCTTCAGGACGGTCTGTGTCAGAGTGACGTTCTTCACCGCCAATCTAGAAACGAGAAAAATAAATTAATACAAAAGAGGTCAGACTTACTGAGTCAAACAGAAAAATTAGTTTCAGAGCTAAAGAAAAACATTTGACCATAATAAATAGGTTTTAAATCCATGAATGATGCTCACAGCGGTCAAGTTTTGAGTGTCAAGTAATTCTTGTCTCACTAAAAGTGGAATAAATGCTTGGTTAGGATAAGTGTCAAGTGTTTCCCCATCACACTCGGACCAAACTAATTGAACCAGCATGTCAGAAGTTAAGAGCACACAGTCTCAAATGTATTTAACACATCCTGCGGTTTAATTTCTTCACTACTAGTACCACCAAATGGCACAGATGACCATTTTTGGGGAAAAGAAACAGATTTACAAAATTCCAGTTGTCTGTGCATATTAAACTGGGATAGAGTACATTTTATAAATGTACATATACTTACACACTACCATTCAAAAGTTAAGGGTCAGTAAGTTTTTTTGTTTTTTTAAGATATTAATACATTTATTAAGCAAGGATACATTAAACTGTACAAAAGTGACAGCAAAGACATCAATGAACACATATTTCTATTTCAAATGCTTTTCTGAATTTTCTATTCATCAAAGAATTCTGAAAAAAACAAACTAAAAAAATGTCCACAGAAATATAAAGCAGCACAACTGTTTTCAAAATTGATAAGAAATATTTATTGAGCAAATCAGCATATTAGAATGATTTCTGAAGGATCATGTGACTGAAGACTAATGACTTCTGAAAATTCAGATTTACCATCACAGAAATAAACAAAATATTTTAAATATTAAAATAAAAAACATTAGTAATATTTCACATTATTACTGCTTTTATTGTATTTTCATTGTGCATAAAAGACTTTTGAACACTAGTCTGTATGTACGTGTGTAGGCACATGTATACATATAATGCAATTTTATAATAATAAAATAAATAATTTATATTACATAATATTATAATAATTACACACAACAGCTTTAAAGAACCACTCTTCTTGTTAATTATTGCTGTTAAAACTCACCGGGGCATGGATGTACCGTTGAAATTCAACTTCCGGAAGGCTTCCGCATATTGTGGCAGCTCGAGGTAGTCGATAAGCCAATCCACAACCTCATCCACTGTCCAGTTGTACACTGGAGAACAGAAACACAAAGCTAGAATTAGGCCAAATTCATAAACATCACAACGCATCAGAATTAATTGATCAAAACAAGCTGATAAATGCCGTGTAATACAACGTGTGACCAGAAGTGGGTGGTTTTGACTTAAAACGAGTATCCTAATGGAGTTTTAAGTTTAGTAAGAATCGTGACGGTTTTTAAAAAACAAATCGTTACATCATCAGAGGTCTGTAGGGAATAGAGTGTGTGACTAAGAGTGTCATTATCTGATTTTGAAGAAGCTTCTTTTCCATGCTAAATGAATCTGTCTTAATTGATAAATGATCCTAATCATACGGTGTGATTTATTTCTGGCCTTTAAAATCATTGTTTGTATGAGTCCGACTGTACAATATGAGCCTGGTGAGATCTTGGGTAGAAGCCAAATCTTTCATGTAAGACTGAACTCTCTTTATTTTTTTACATACACCACTTCCTACATCACTTTTTTGGACATGGCTAGCACTGACTGGGTTATCTGCAGTGTCACATTCTGACGATGAAATAAAAAGAATTTTGCAAAAACAAAGAAATTTGCCAGTGGCTAAGATTCATCGCAATTAATCAGCCGTCAATGGCAATGACACACTAAGCGATCAAAACTGCCCATGATATTTCAATGAAAATGGGGAAAGACACCAAAAATCAAGCATACACAGCAAAGGGACAGCTGGCATAACCATCCAGTACCATCACATTTTAATGGAGTATAAATATTACACTGGCATAAATAATCACTGTCAGACCACATTTGAAAAAAAAGCAGACACTGTCAGCTCTCAATGAAAACACTGTAAGAGCATATATCTCTCTCGCCTGACCCTAGCACAAAACTGTGCTCAGTGTGTGTGTGTGCTCATTATTATTATTATTATTATTACTACTACTACAAAAAATACAAATATGTTGCAATATTTCAATGTAAAAATAAATGTATAATTAAGTACAATAATAATAATAAATATTGTATTGAAATTTGACAGTTGTACTGTGAAATAAAATAAATAATGAATATTGATTCACCATCATATTAACATGGCCAAGTAACTTAAAGAAAATCATGTTATCACAATGCATGTCCAGAAATACCATGGTAAAATCATGTGGTATCACAGAATGAATCTGGGATATATTTTAATTAACCTATTTTTTCCACAGCATTTTATCCAGCTGTACAGTTTAAGGCATATTGTGCAGTCAATTGAAAAAAAAAAAAACTTAACGTAAAAAAAATCTGACTTTGATGTATTCAAGTCAGCAAAAACCTTCAAAGAATGTGAATCTGCATTAGCAAAGGTCAACCGATGAGCTGTTTTTCAATAAAAGGTACAACATATTCCACTGCATGTGAAAAAAGCATGACAAGCAGCTTTCTGCGTTAATGGGTCATTATGAAAGAGTTGCGCTCACCTTTCGAACTCTTCCAGGCATTCCACAGGTCCTCCACGCTTATGAGCTGGTCGTCACCGTGGAAACTGTTGTGCTTGGCTTTGGGGTCATGGTAGTTGAGGTCCTCTCTTAAAAACTGTTGGATAACAGGGAACAAAATGAAATGTATTCCAATTAGCAACTCAAGGATACCAGTGCATTCAGAAGAAAGGGAAAACATTGAATATGATTGCTTTATTCTCCACTAGCAGAGTTTTTTTTTTTTTTTTTAAATGTTTCCTTTATAAGACCTTTAGATGGTGTAAAAAAAAAAAAAAAAAAGAGAAAAACAGATTGCAGTACAATGAAACAATGCAGGTTCACTGGAAAACATTTAAAACTTATAAGACCGATTTTTTTTTTTGTTGAACAAACAAACAAACCTCAATTTCATTCAGAGGCCCAAATTGAGCAAATATATGTAATTTGGTGCAAGATGTTATTTATATGACCAAAGATTAAGATTACATTCTGATGTCTGTAATGTAAATCAATTCGATTTTTAAAACAGTATGTCATAGTAAGATGACATTTAAATAGTTTTATTTAAATTAGTTTTATTATCAAAGCTCTGTAGTTTTTATTGTAGGGGGCAAAACATAATGCAATGCAAAAATGATGCTTGACAGATGAACAAATAAACATTCAACAAAAGCCTGATGTATCATATTTGATATTTAAATTTGAATGATTTTTCAGTTGAATGAAATTTGAATGAAAAAAAAAAAACAAGTAAGCCCAAGTTGCTTCAGTCCAGTAAATGTTTATCTTGAAATATTAATAATTTAAAACTTATTTGGTCACACTTTAGTTTAAGGTCCAATTCTCGCTATTAACAAACCATTTACTACAACTTTTGCCTCAATAAACTCCTAATTTGCTGCTTATTAATAGTTAGTAAGGTTGTTACTCGCTAATAGCGAGAATTGGTCCCTATACTAAAGTGTTACCAGTTATTCTTATGCTTAGCTACTTTATAAAAAGGCCTTTCACAAATTAAAGTCGAAAGGTTCATATGTGACTAGTGTTAACTGCTGAGAAAACAAGCAAAAATATGTCATTTCACAAGACTAGTCTGCATGTCATATCCTTGAGCGGTAGAATGCTGACAGATGCAGTGTCTCATAACCAGTTGGGCAAAACTCTTTAAGATGAAGGTCAAAAACACATGACAAATTACATAAACAAGTGCAGATTTTGACCAGTAACTCCTCTGTCTTTTATCCCTTGTAATCAGTGGATTTATTTAGTGACAGGTCAGGCTGATCCTAGATGAGCACTCTTTCTGAGAGACGCCTACACATGGGTCTGAATTAGCGGTTATGGCCTCTGCAGACCACCTGACTCAGAATAGCACAGTGAGGAGGCTTCTGGTTTCCTGCAGAAATGTTTCCTGCATCTTGCAGCCTAAAGAGCAAAATAACACCAACCATGACACGCATTGCTGCACTACGTCACACAGGCTGATACAATTCATCATGTACTAATGCTTTAACAAACCCAGATCACTGGAAAGAGCATTAGACAGGACAAGTCCCATTCATCCAATTCATTAAACACACAAAATTCTCAGTAAAGAATAACATAAACCATTATCCAATAATTACAGAAAAAAAGTAATAAATAAAAATAAAAAAGATAAAATAACAATCCCGATTAACCTGTAAAAATATTGTTATTAATATATAATATGCATATAATATTCATTTTACACACATGTATTTTTACTCTATGACTATATAACTGATTTTATATAATATATAAATATAATAATATATACAGATCTAGTAAAATATTTAGTGCAACTTATTTATATAAATATATAGTAGTATAAAGAATATAATTAATTTAAAATATTATAATAGCGTAAAATGCAATACGTAGTTAATTCATTAATAAAAAAAAAATGTAATACAGTCTTGTACCTTTTTTCATATGTTCATATACTTTTTTACATTTTATAGAGATACACATCTTTTTATGCTTTAAACCAAAGTTTGTAATTTTTTTAATAATCCCTGAGCTAGCTGTATTGGTTCATGAATTTTTGCAGAAAATAAATTTGAAAAATACTTCCAAACCCATGGCAGTCACTGTTGTATACCATAGGGTAAATGAACAGATAGCTTGTAAAATGAAAAACATAACATAAACCTAATATCACAAGCAGCAACAAGCATCAGGACACCTATTAGCCTGCTGCAGCTTACTCATTCACCATCATGCTGAGTTGAAAGTTAATGCGATGAGAAAACACTGTGTCTGTGGAGGTTTCCAGCTCTAACTATGAGGGGGGCTAAAAATAGACCCATCTGTGGTATTAACTAAAACTAGCAAACAACTATTTTTAGGCCGCAAATCTGCACAGCTGTTGTGTTACCACATTCAAGGTTCTGAGGGCCAGGAAAGCTCTGGTTTGTGCCGAGCGAACTTGCAGTAGTTTGGGTGAACGTTCACGAGTGGGAACTTTATCAGCTCAGAGCGTGTGGTACTAGAGAGACTGATGTAGGCTGTGATGCATCCGGTCGTGTTTGTGTATATCAGAGTGTTATAACACAAAGGAACCGGTCCAAGAGATCCATGAGCTGCAGAAATAAACCTTGGCGTCTGTCTTTTCATAACACAATACATTTAGAAACTTAAGAGGAGACGTCTCTTAAAGCTCTCCAAGAATAGAGACAGAAGTCTATCTAAGCCTATCAAAGTCACCCTGAAGGCTTGGTAGATGATTGGAAACCAGGTTGGGGGCTGGTAAATGGACATGAAAAGAAGTATACTTGGTTTCTGAAATGTATCACCAAGTAGAATGAACTACAACTTTTATATTAGATGTATCGTCTAGAATACCAGGCTGTACTCAAAACATATTGATCAAACCTGAAGAAATTGAGCAATATCTATTTGTTGCTCAACTACTTGTCTCGGGCGATGTAATCACAAGTGATTAGCAAAAATAGATCGCTGCTTTACACCCGTTAGTAACATGCTAGTCTCCTGCCTAGTAACATCTCCTGTGATGTCCTGTGATCGGATTTCAAGAGGAGGGTCTTTTCTGGGACACTGTTACTGCATGTTGATATAGCAAATAAGCCCACTTCCAACAACAACAAAAAAAGTGTTACATTGTTTTTCCCTAAATAATACTTTTAGAATTTGCACAAACTACCATTCAAAAGAATGTTTTTGAAAGTAGTCGCTCACCAATGCTGTATTTATTTGAGCAAAAATACAGTCGAATACAGCCGAACTTGGTACCTCTCTCTATTTGTAATATATTTTAAAATGTGATTAATTTTTCAGCATCATGACTCCAGTCTTCAGTGTCACATGATCCTTCAGAAATCATTTTAATATGCTGATTTGCTGCTCAAGAAACATTTCTTATTATTATCAATGTTGAACAGTTGTGCTGCTTAATGTTGCGTGATACTTTTTTTCAGTGATTAAAAAGTTCAAAAGAACAGCATTTATTTAAAACAGAAATATTTTATAACATTATAAACATAACTTTTGAGTATTTAATGCATCCTTGCAGAATAAAAGTATTAATTTCTTCCAAAAAAAAACCGTGAGAATGGTAGTGTATATACACAAAATATGTGAATAAATAAATATTAAATAATAATAATTCATATTATATTTATATATAATTTTAATCCAACATAACATATAAAAAACTACAAAACAACATACAAAAAATAAATACACTGCATTATTGTAACTTTTAGGTCATAGTACAGATATGCAATGCTACAAAAGCTTGACTGCATTTCGTCATGATATATCAGAAAGAAATTAATTGAACAACACACATTTCGCAAAATTGCCACATCATGACATGTTGCATAACCCGTCAGTTCTCTTTTTCAGGTCATGGTGTGCAACAGTTTGGAGAAAACTCAGCTAGACATGCTTATAGTTAACTACCAAAATAACCGCAAGAAAACTCTATCGACCCCCCAAGAATAGTGACAAGAAAAATTAAGAATAGGATGGCACACTTGCAAAGTATCTGCACACTTGCGTAGAGTATCTTTCTGGCTTTTGGTTACCAGCTGTTGTCCCATATAAAGTCAAGTCTTTTATATAACCTAAACAAGCCTAAGATCAAAAGCACTGGTCAAAGCCATGAACACTGCCTTTGTAAGAAACATGACTCTCTGTATCTAATCCGAGTTCAGTGAATACAGTTATGTAATGCAAAAGTCCCCTTACAACAATTATAATAGTCTAGCTAGTCAAGACAAAGTAAATCATCACATAAACTTGATATAACAGATTTCATCTCTAAAAAAAAGAAAGAAAGAGGACAACAAGCCACTAGTTATTTTCTGTCAATCTGCCATTATATAACAGACAGGACTCAGGAGATGAGGGGCCGGCTGCCGTTTTGGGGAGGCTGAAAACTAGCACACCAACTGTGGGATATTGTCTTCTCCAACAGGACTGGAAACAAATCCAGGCCGACCAGTGGCATGAGTTTTGTACTGTCTGAAGCCTGACCGTGAGCCTCAGGAGACGCTGAGCTCCATCGGTGCGGTTCTCAGACCTGACACACACAGCAAGTTCCAAAGATCAAGGCCTGTGAGGCGTGGTGGGTACTGATCCTCTCTGCTGAAGCTTGAAAGAGTTTTTGGTCACAGAGAGGCTGATGTGGTCAAGAAATATTTTATAAAATGGGATAAGAGCTGAAGTTTTAGGACACTACTGTTCAAAAGTTTGAGGTCGGTAAGACTTTTTGAAAAAAGTCTCATGCTCATCAAGACTGCCTTTTTTGATAAAGAATATGTTAAAAAACAGTAATGTTGTGAAACATTACTACAATTCAAAATAACTGTTTTCTATTTGAATATATTTTAAAATGTAATTTATTCCTGTGATGGCAAAACCGAATTTTCAGCAGCCATTACTCTAGTCTTCATCCTTCAGAAATCATTCCAATATGCTGATTTGGTCCTTAGTGTTATTTCAGTATCATAGAGTTCAATTATATTTTTAATCAGTATTTTGAAATAGTTTTTATTTTATATTTTCTGTTTTCATTTTAGTTTTTTAATGGTTTTCATTCATTTTTATTTTAGTTCTAGCTATTTTTACATCACGATAAACTAAATGAAAATGAGAAATGTTGTAAAGTTTATTTTATATCAAGTAACAAATATTTTTTATGGTTTTAGTTATATTTAATAACCCTGGTGTTCAAGAAACATTCTTACTATTGTTGAAAGCAGTTGTGCTGCTTTTTTGGAAACCGTGATACATTTTCTCAGGATTTTGTTTTTCAGGACTTTTGATGACTTGCAATAATTTTAAATTTAAAGAGTTTTTAACGTTGTAAATGTCTTTACTGTCACTTTTGATCAATTTAATGTGTTCTTATTGAATAAAGGTACACTATAGAGGTGTTCAATTATATTTTTAATCAGTATTTTGAAATAGTTTTTATTTTATATTTTCTGTTTTCATTTTAGTTTTTTTAATGGTTTTCATTCATTTTTATTTTAGTTCTAGCTATTTTTACATCACGATAAACTAAATGAAAATGAGAAATGTTGTAAAGTTTATTTTATATCAAGTAACAAATATTTTTTATGGTTTTAGTTATATTTAATAACCCTGGTGTTCAAGAAACATTCTTACTATTGTTGAAAGCAGTTGTGCTGCTTTTTTGGAAACCGTGATACATTTTCTCAGGATTTTGTTTTTCAGGACTTTTGATGACTTGCAATAATTTTAAATTTAAAGAGTTTTTAACGTTGTAAATGTCTTTACTGTCACTTTTGATCAATTTAATGTGTTCTTATTGAATAAAGGTACACTATAGAGGTGTTGGAAGATTAACATTAATTCATAAACCACTTTCTTGTCATTTTGTCACGAGTTTGTAGCAATATCATGGTTAGAAGGGGGAAGAGGAAAAAAAAAAAAATGAAACCCCAAACTTCCTTGAACGCTTGTGACCGAATTCGATAAAGGCCAAAGTTGTCGCATTTCCCATGTGCCTGTTAATCTAAGTGCTGGAAAGCCAGGAAAACTCCATTACCTAAGATTAATTTATGTGTCTTAATACTCATCTCTTTATACTGTCTATATAAGTGACTTGGCCTGTTATTTTAATGCCATCAAACACACTTGTGCCTGATGCAAAAAATAAAATCTTAAATATAGAAATATAAGCATTGTAAAACACCCATACATGATTCTAAAGTCACAGCTACTGAAATTTAAAGCAACGAGCCCAACCTGCTCAGAAATTATATAACACACCGGTAGCATACTGCAAGATAATACAGCATGATCATTTGTTTTGCAAATTTTTTACCCTTATAAAATATTTACATTAATTAGTTTCAGCTGAAAAATAACAAACACCTATGCCATGTTATTTCCCACAGTGAGAGACAGAACAAGGTTGTTTACATTCAGAATAGCATGCTAACATGCTACTTTATCTTTGCAGTATGTACGTGTGTTGAGTATGCAAATTCTCTGCATGCACAAGATACCCAGGTTATCTGCTACATTTACTAAAACGTGTAGTATAAACTTGACCTTTCATTTCCAATGTGATGAATGAAGCGGAAGTAATACCAGCTTCAATTTTCAAAGTCTTTATCACTATAGTATGCTAAAAGTACACCACTTGTACACAAATATGCATTAAAGATGCAAAATAACCATGTGTTACAACTACAAATACCAAGCATAGCATACTATTGATTGGAATAGTAGACCTGGATCGATTTGCAAAGTTACAGGTGACTTTACAGGTCAGTTCAGTGCAACATTTAGTGTGAAATGTGTTACCTGTTTCTGATGCAGAAAAGCTAGTTCATGCATTCATGACCTCTAGACTGGACTATTGTAATGCACTGCTAGGTTGTCCTGCATTTTCAATAAACAAGCTACAGGTAGTACAAAATGCAGCGGCTAGAGTCCTTACCAGGTCAAGAAAATATGATCATATTACCCCAATTACAGTCTCTGCACTGGCTACCTATTAAGTTCCGTATCAGTTACAAAATATTATTACTTGCCTATAAGGCCCTAAATGGGTTAGCTCCTGCATACCTAAACTTCTAACCACGCTACAATCCAGCACGCTCCCTAAGGTCGCAAAACTCTGGACTTTTGGTAGTACCTAGGATAGCAAAGTCCACTAAAGGAGGTAGAGCTTTTTCGCATTTGGCTCCCAAACTCTGGAATAGCCTTCCTGATAATGTCCGGGGTTCAGACACACGCTCTCGGTTTAAATCTAGATTAAAGACACATCTCTTTAGCCAAGCATTCAAATAATGCATCTCATAATCGTGTACTGCAGTTATATCTGATCAAATGCACATTATTATTCTTTAGTTTGGGTTAAACAAATCAATTTTGCTTGGTTGGAACAGCAGCTACGCTAACTATGTTTATATTTGTTTCTCTGTTTTTTACCACGGTAACTAGGATTTACACAACCTTCAGTCTGGATCCAGAACACCTGAGAAGAGATGATGCCAACCCCTCAGAGGACCTCAGATGATGCCAACCCTGAAACAACTTACAGAACTACCACATTTTGCTATAAGTTTGATTGCATCATATAATAATTGCTGTTAATAGTGTTCATCGTCTGTTTTATTATGTCTTTAATTGATTTTTCCATACATTTCTGCCATGTGTACATTAATTGACAGTCACCACTGATAAGCTACCACTAAATATTGTAGAAACTTAATTTGCTGTAAAGTTGCTTTGCAATGATTTGTATCGTGAAAAGCGCTGTACAAATAAACTTGACTTGAAATATGGTGGACACATACAGTACAGCTCATTCAACCAGTAGCCGGATGGTGTATTGTCACTTAATGACTGGGCTCTATTCCAGTTCAACAAAAGCTTTGAAATACACTCTGGACTTTAGGCAGTTTTCCCAAAGGGCTCTTAAGTCATTACACTGCAATCAAGATCAGACGGTTTGATTCACTAACATAACACGGAAAAGCAAGACCACCAGAAAGCCATAGCTATTCATTGTAAAAGACAACTTTTTTACATCTTTAAGTTGAATTGCACAAGAGCCATTGAGGCAGAACGTGATTGATGACAGACAAATATAACTTAAACATCACCCAGGTTCACATATAATAATGATAGCTATATGTAAACAGCAATTGCATTAAGAAAATTGTCCACTTAACATTTGCGTTGTGCTCCATAAATAAGTTACGGAAGGAAGCAAATAAGATTAAAAACTAAAACACAAAAATCATCAATTTTTACCCAGTCATTTAAAAATAACACATTTTAGAGCTGTAATGACAATACCGTGATACAGTGAAACCGTGATATTTTTGCTTAAGGTTATCATACCGTCAAAATCTCATACCGGCCCATGCCTATTTGGATCATGATTAAAATCCAGTGGTTGCCTCCGATTTTTAAATGGAAAGAGCACAGACAAAGCCTTAGTTTGTTCATATTAAGATATTTATTTTATTTGTGTAACTTTTTGATTTGGGGATTGTTTTAAAATTTCAATTAAGTTTTGTTATATTTATATTTTATATTTCAATTTCACAAAGAAACGTGCAGCAATAGCTTAATAAAACGACACCTTTTCATTTACTGTATAATGTCTTCAATCTCATTTTGTTAAAAAAAATTAAATGTGAGAAAATCGAATCGTGAAATCAAAATCATGAATTGAATCGTGAGTTGAGGGAAACGTTACATCTAGAGATGCACCGATCGATCGGCCAGGGATCGGAATCGGCCGATTTTCCTCATGATTGGCCGGTCAGTCTCACTTCTTTCCGATTTCAAGCCGATCCGTTTTGTTACCAGCAGCACAGGCAATAACGTCAGCCGTGCATTCTCGCTCTCTTCTCTCCAACGACCCCTTCTCTCTCACACACACACACACACACACACACATCTCATTCGCTCCGGTTAAATAGTGCTTGTATTACGCATTATTTTAGTCATTCCCACAGGTTTCGCACTTACACCACCACTGATCTATATTAGCACAAGCCGCGCTCAGTCTCAAACAGCTTGTGAGCCACAAATACCAAAATGAGTGGCTAACTGTGCTAAAACGGTCAAATACATACAAAATTATGTCAAAATGCCCGTCTTGGCGAGTATCCAGTTAAACACAGTCAGTTTTGGAACGTTAAATAGTTGAGAAAGAGAACGCATGTTGTGTAACAGTATATTGGGTCTGTGGATAAACTCTTAAAGGGACCACAGTCCAATAGTCCTGCTGCTGTCTGTCATGTTAATCAAAGAACAAAAAAACAAAGAAAATAACTTTTGCAGTGAGTAGTGAACAAACACACACACACACACACACCGTGAACACACACCCAGAGCAGTGGGCAGCCATTTCAAATTTGCTGAAGTGCCCGGGGAGCAGTTGAGGGTTCAGTGCCTGCCCTTGCTCATGGGTCTCACCTCAGTCATGGTATTGAGGTTGGAAGAGATCGCTGGTCATTCACTCCCCCCACCTACAATTTATTTTTAATTAATTAATTAATATATATTTATTTATTTAGGTTTTTTAAGGCTGAACATAAATAGATAAAAAAATAGTCATTATTGCATGATTTAATAAATGTATATTACGGAAGGATATATACACACACATATGCATTATTTAATATTAATAACATTTAATTATTCAAATATAATACGTTTATAATTTACATTATACTATGTGTTTTTTCAATATAATGTGTAAAAAAAAAAAAATGTTGTGTGTGTGTATATATATATATATATATATATATATATATATATATATATATATATATATATATATATATATACACCTTTGATTTAGAATGCTATTTATTATTTTTTGTTCTCTATAATTTTTTCTTTGTTCTTTGAGTGTACTAAAACAAATATTTTCACATTACTGAATAATTTTCAAGGCCTGGAAATCCCTTTTTTTTCCCATGACTTTTAAAATAAACTTCATGCCAAAATCAGAACTGATTCAAATTACAACAGAAAATCAGAATTAAAACAAAAAAGTCCCCCCTTCTGACTGAAACTGGTTTGTTTCGTAGAGCAAGCATCCGGGCAAGAAGCAACAGATCCCAATCATCACTTATAAGTCAACTCGTATGAACTCAATATAAAAGGACAAGCCACCCCGTATATGGGCCTAAAACACATTACAGAAGCAATTGTATGCGCTATGATGCTTTTGGCACCTTCATTTGACATGCTGCCACAAGTAAGGACAGTGCTTAACAAAGATTGCATTCCCTTACTATTCTCAGCCGGGCCACATTTATACCCCCATACAATTTCTAAATAAGACAGCACTGGCATAGGGGGCTGCAAAGCACAGAGCACTCTGAAGTACATTTTGTTTGTTGATAAGGCCGTCAGCTCTCATCTATAATGACACAGCTACTTTTTCTCCAATGTAAAATAATAATTCAAACAGTTCAAACTCACCTGAGACACCGTTGTCCGATGGTAAGGGGTCTGGGCTTACATGATTGGATTTGTCCGCTCGACATTCCAACAAGAAGCATATACATACAATCAAGAAAGTCACCAATCTGCTGAGCTCCATACTGGGACAGCTGGTTTGGGATAGGAGAGAGAAAGATCATTTGAACAAACCAACAATCCAACCCTGCATGTCAAGTCATGTATTAAAGTAATCCTGAGATGATATACGGAAGAACACAGACAACTGAAAAACACTCTGAATAAGCCTACTTCCTCACTATATAGTAGGTGGAAAACAGCATGTGAAAAGAAAAACATGTCTAAATTTCATTCATACCACCCATATTCATACTATACAGAACAAACTTCTTTAACGATCGCAAAGTAAGTTTCATTCAAACCTAATAGTACATACTTTTGGACGCAGCTTTAATGTCTTTAATTATGACACTCATTCTGCACATGCTTAGTAGAGTTCTCTTTTTGCCTGAAAGTAAAGGTAATAGATAAAAGTCCCTATTTTTAAGTTTTTTTTTTATTTATTTTTATGCTCAGTATTTTTCTTCTATACTGTATTAACTTATGGTGCCTCTGAACTTAAAGTTTTCTATTTTAACTCTATAACACATATTAAAAGTATTTTATAGTACTAATATATTGTAAAATATTAATAATGTAGGCACCACTTACACTTTTGCTATAAATGCATAATTTCTAACAGGTAAAAATAAAATAATTAGAACAATATAAAAGGTAAAACCCATTCAGTAAGCAGAGTGTAAAAAGTGTTAAATCAATGTTAGTTATTTGACGGAATTAAGATACAGTGGGTTAAACATTTTAACTCATGCCTTGCTGAAATCCACTTCCTGTAATTGACCTGAATATTATCACTAGAGCCCGACCGATATATCGTTTAGCCGATATTATCGGCCGATATGAGCCTGTCGCCAATATATCGGTATTGGCAATATGCTGCCGATACAAAATTTTTTTTACAGAGCATATAACGCAGATAAAATCCTTGAAATGGTGTAATTACTTAGTTTGTCCAGCAGAGCGCACTCCATTGTGTGCTACTGGCAACCTGGATGAAACGCTTTAAAGCTTAAGTCTATGGAAAACCATTGAAACTTTGAACAGCCATATCTCCGTAACGGCGCGGCAGATCCACACCAAATTCGGGGGATCCCTTCAGCTCGAGGAACTCTCTCCAACGTGAATCGAGTGTACGTTTTGAGGCCCTCTTTCGAATGAGACCCCCCCCGCGTCGATAGCCCCCCGGTTAAATTCGTGGTCCAGTGCCGACCAATCTAGCGATCCCAGGGGGCTACCGACGCGTGGAGGGTGGAGTTCGAGAGGGCTCCTCGAGCTGAAGCAATCCCCTGAATTTGGTCCGCTGGCGCGTTCGCGAGATAGTGACACCAGCCAACACTTTCACTTCAGTAAGGAGATCTCGTTCAAGCAGCAGCATTCAAGCATTGTTTTATTCGACCGTAAGTGCCCTGCGAAGTGGACTTCACATGATTTTTCGCCATGATTCCAGTTCCAAGGGAACGTACACGTTGCATTCAAAGGGCATTAAAGTGCACGAGACATGAATTTATATTTATTTACAGAGGTAAATTATGTCACTTCTCTAGTAAGTTCCGTCTAGGCCTGTCGCAATAATCAATATATCAACTTATCGCGCAATATATGTACATGACCTCAATTTTTGGTCACGCAATATATCGTTCATTATATTTACTTAAAAAGGTCAGGGAAAAATCTGTAGATGGAAAAATCTCCATACAAGTACTTTGCGCATTTTTTTTTTTTTCTACTTGTTACTTTGTACTTTTTGTTAGAAAATGTTTATTTACTATTTATTCAAGTTATCTAATATTTTGAAACTTAATTTCCATGATCTAAACATTCTTAAAAATTAAAAGTTTGTTGTCATTTGGAAGTCTGTAGGCTTCCTGCATTATTATGCTGTTACATTATGATCATATATTCAGTGGCATAAAATGGTCTTTAAAAAGACAATAATATCGCTTATCGCAATTATTTCTGGTGCAATATATCGCACGACAAAAAGTTGTTATCTGTACAGGCCTAGTTCCGTCTGTGTGTGAAGACAGTATCGCAAATCCGTGAATGAATGTTCCAAAGTGAAACAAATTTCAATGGAATAAAGTTGAATGGAATGGAATGGAATTGAATTGAAGTTGAATAAACTTCAACTTTACTGTTCAGTGCAGACTCATTTTGAATAAAGTTTATTGTTAAATGCCCTGCCTCACATATCTTTGTCACGTCATTATAAGTGTCTGATCACCACATTTGAGTGATCATTGCAAAAAATGTGTTTATGTATATATATATATTCTGTTTATGTATATACTGTACTCTAGGGATGTAACGATTCACTCAACTCACGATTCGATTCACGATTTTGATTTCACGATTCAATTCACAATTTTTTTTTAACAAAATGAGATTTAAGACAAATTATAAATTAAATGTGTCCTTTTATTATTGCTTGGACAAAATACTGCACATTTCTTTGTGAAATTGAAATATATCACTATAATAATACACTAATATAGCACTTGTAAATTATTGCTCTTTTGTTGGTTTTGATTGCTTCTATTGTCCTCATTTGTAAGTCGCTTTGGATAAAAGCATCTGCTAAATACCAAAATTGAAATATAATGTAAATGTAAATAAAACTAAATTGAAATTTTACAACAAAATCAAAATCAAATAAATAACACAAATAAAATAAATCTCTTCATATAAACAAAATAAGTCTTTGTCTGTGCTCTTTCCATTTAAAATTAGAGGCAACCAAATTACATGATATAATTTCGAAATTTTAAGCAAAAACAGAATGGTTTGACTTCAGAATCATATCTTCAAAATATCTGCACGAAACAGCAGAGCTGAATGAGACGCAGATTCACTGTAATATAAAAAAAAGTAATATAGCCAAAACAACCGCATAGGTAGATGTGTGATCTTTAGTGTAGATGCATGTTGATTTTATCAGACGATGCCGCGATTATAAATGAGAGTGACTCCTGGTTAACATGCATTAAAAGGGGTCGTGTTTAGTCACTATTTAGTGTGGTATTTTTTGACAATATTCACTCATCATGACAGTAAAATAGGGCATTCTAAGTCAATATACTGCAGTATTTCCTCTCTCAATCAGTAGAAAATATGGTTAACACCCGGTCATGCATGAAAAAAAAAATACCGTCATGTACCGGGAAACCGGTATAATTTTGAAAAATACCGTGATATACATTTTTGGTCATACCGCCCAGTACTAGTTACATCTAGGGCTGCACGATAAATCGCATGCGATATTTAACGCGCATCTTGTCAGAAAAGCCGGTTCTGTAATCAGCGGTAAATCTCCATCACCTGCGGGCTTTCACATGGAGCATCACTACACAGAGCCGTTGTTCACAGACGAGCTGCGCAAAACCATGTTCATATTCGCGCGATTTTTGGCGCAGCTCGTCAGTGAACAACGGCTCTGTGTAGTTAATGCTGCTCAATGTGAAAGCCCGCACGTGATGGAGATTTACCGCTGATTACAGAACCAGCTTTCTGACAAGATGCGCGTTAAATATCGCATGCGATTTATCATGCAGCCCTAACTAATATATATATATATATTCTATACTAGACAGACGGCCTATTACAAAGTTTATTGTTAAATGCCCTGCCTCACATATCTTTGTCACGTCATTATAAGTGTCTGATCACCACATTTGAGTGATCATTGCAAAAAATGTGTTTATGTATATATATATATTCTGTTTATGTATATACTGTACTCTAGGGATGTAACGATTCACTCAACTCACGATTCGATTCACGATTTTGATTTCACGATTCAATTCACAATTTTTTTTTAACAAAATGAGATTTAAGACAAATTATAAATTAAATGTGTCCTTTTATTATTGCTTGGACAAAATACTGCACATTTCTTTGTGAAATTGAAATATATCACTATAATAATACACTAATATAGCACTTGTAAATTATTGCTCTTTTGTTGGTTTTGATTGCTTCTATTGTCCTCATTTGTAAGTCGCTTTGGATAAAAGCATCTGCTAAATACCAAAATTGAAATATAATGTAAATGTAAATAAAACTAAATTGAAATTTTACAACAAAATCAAAATCAAATAAATAACACAAATAAAATAAATCTCTTCATATAAACAAAATAAGTCTTTGTCTGTGCTCTTTCCATTTAAAATTAGAGGCAACCAAATTACATGATATAATTTCGAAATTTTAAGCAAAAACAGAATGGTTTGACTTCAGAATCATATCTTCAAAATATCTGCACGAAACAGCAGAGCTGAATGAGACGCAGATTCACTGTAATATAAAAAAAAGTAATATAGCCAAAACAACCGCATAGGTAGATGTGTGATCTTTAGTGTAGATGCATGTTGATTTTATCAGACGATGCCGCGATTATAAATGAGAGTGACTCCTGGTTAACATGCATTAAAAGGGGTCGTGTTTAGTCACTATTTAGTGTGGTATTTTTTGACAATATTCACTCATCATGACAGTAAAATAGGGCATTCTAAGTCAATATACTGCAGTATTTCCTCTCTCAATCAGTAGAAAATATGGTTAACACCCGGTCATGCATGAAAAAAAAAATACCGTCATGTACCGGGAAACCGGTATAATTTTGAAAAATACCGTGATATACATTTTTGGTCATACCGCCCAGTACTAGTTACATCTAGGGCTGCACGATAAATCGCATGCGATATTTAACGCGCATCTTGTCAGAAAAGCCGGTTCTGTAATCAGCGGTAAATCTCCATCACCTGCGGGCTTTCACATGGAGCATCACTACACAGAGCCGTTGTTCACAGACGAGCTGCGCAAAACCATGTTCATATTCGCGCGATTTTTGGCGCAGCTCGTCAGTGAACAACGGCTCTGTGTAGTTAATGCTGCTCAATGTGAAAGCCCGCTCGTGATGGAGATTTACCGCTGATTACAGAACCGGCTTTTCTGACAAGATGTGGGTGAAATATCGCATGCGATTTATCGTGTAGCCCTAGTTACATCCCTACTGTATTCTATATATAGTACCAGTCAAATGTTTGGACACACGAATGAGAAAGTGTCCAAACTTTTGACTGGTACTGTACTATAATGTACAAAAAGAATATCGGCCGATATATCGATGTCTGCCTTTTTTTTACTCCCAAATATCGGTCCCAAAAAACCCATATCGGTCACCCATATTTAATTTTTTTTTATTCATTAATTAAATTATTTATTTATGCTTTCAAATTCTTTTGACATTAAAATATTAAGACAGAAAATGTACCCTTCTGTAAATTCAAATTTCGGAAAGATTACGTTTATCAAAAATAGCACAAAATCTTTTTATTTGTCGTCAATTTGACCCCCAGTAAAACATGGTTGAAAAACACAAACAGACAAACAAATAAATAAATGTGTAAAAACACCAAACAAGAAATGTTACAAATTGTTTTGTTTATTTCCACAACAAAACGAATGCAACGTGTTTTTTTTTTCTCTCACGGATGACCTGTGATGAATGTTATCAAGTTACTCACCTGTCAACTAGTTAACATGTTTAAGTGGAAACTATGTAGTGTAACTATACTTACCATTTGAAAGGTTTACAATCTTAAAGGTTTAGCTTTATGTGTACCATACGAAGGGCACAGCACAGACTTTACACAATAACAATCTTAATAATTAACCTACGTATCATATCTCCAGATATGGCTAATGAGCAGATCATAACTAGTAAGAGTTCCTTCACTCACATTTGCTTAACTAAATCAGTCATAAATAGCTGATTCATAATCAACGACACTGTATTATATTTATATTCACGCGGATGAATACGCAGCTGGCTTTGTAGCGGCACGAGGCCACTGGTTCCCACCTTTCCCTATTTCTAAACACCCAAATCCATCTCTAAACAGATGTGTGATGTAAAACATAGCGAAACTAAATGTTGAACGGTTTAAAATGAGCTGCGTTACCTGGGATTCTCGTGTAGAGCGTCTCAGTGTTCGAGGTTCGTCTTCAGCTGCTCTCTCCTCCCATCAGACTCCATGGAGGCTTTGTACTGAAACACTCCTAATACACACGAGCACACGGTTCTGTGCAGTTTCCCGTCCCGCCGATGAGAGAATACGGCAGGTGGACGGTGGTTCGCTCGTCCTCGGTCAGGACTGAAGCAAAGGAGGCCGAACGAGCTGCGCTTCCTCCTCGACTCACGCCGGGCTGGCAGTCTGCGGCGCGACGCATGCGCAGTCACACACTCCCTGCTAACCACACCATGCCTGATCATATCAAACGGTCTCCGTTATAACAAACACACACATGCTGCTTGTTATTTAATGGTGTCGACTTTGCATTGACTTACTTAGTTTTTATATTTAAGTTATGATATTTTCTAGTATGTTAATTAATGATTATTTATTTAGTATGTTCATTGTGTTTACCACAATGAAGGGTGTTTTATATTTTGAAATTATATAATATGGCATTGCTATCAATAATATATATATATATTACATTTAATATTAGGCTACTTTTATTTTTTATTTTTTATTTACATATTTGCATGTACTTTAAATTCCCTTCAAGCATTCTACTTTTTATTAATATCATTTAAAAAAAATGATATATGCTACAATATAGTTTTTATATTTAGTTAATGATATTGTAGTTAATTGATATCTCCTGACCCAATGTGATCTTCACAAAAACCTTTTTCAGTTTTAGTTTGTCATTAAGTCAGTATTTAGTTTGTTTATTCTTTACCACAGTGAAGGGTGTTGACAATGATGTTAATAATAATAATAATTATAATATCTAATATAATTATATAATATTACATTTATTTTAATAATTATCATAAGGCTATTTTCTATTTATTTTGATCAAATATTTGCACATAGCATTTTATATTCCCTTATATTATTATACTTTTTATTCATGTCAATTGTTTTTCTACATGTATGCACTTTTATCCAAAGCGACTTGCATTACATTCAAAGTATACATTTGATCAGTTCATGCATTCCTTAGGAATCAAACCATGACCTTGGTGTTGCTAGCGCCACACTCTAATGTTTGAGCTGCAATCTAAAAGATAGAAAATCACCTTAATATCTAACCTCCTCCTTAAATTGAGAGCTTGCAGGACATTTTTTACACAGATTTCCCACAAATTCAGTGCAGAAAATGTGAAAAAGGCTGGACCTTAATAATCACCATAAAACACTCTGCCCAACCACTTCACTCTGCCTAATCACCAGCAATAAAATGGCATAATAAAATAAAATAGTCAATAATAACACGACTTTCAGTAGTGCATAGAAGGGCATAAAGGAAGTGGCCATTTGACTGGTGCAAAAAAAGGGCATTCACTGTTTGGTTGGACACCCACATCTGCTGTGATGGTGTTTTCCTAACACTTTTGTTTTCTCCTACTCACCCCTTCATGTGAAGGTACTGCAGCGTGTGCTCGTGTCTGTGAAAAGATTACAGTGCCTCTGAGTGGCCTGGTGATGACACTGCAAAATGTCACTGATGTTAACATTTTACAGTTTCAGATCAAGGCGTCCTGGACTCTATTGTATCGTACATTTTAAAGGAAAATCTGATGAAAATGTACTCACGCTCAGGCCATCAAAGATGAAGATGAGTTTGTTTCTTCATGGGAACAAATCCATCAAGGTGTTTTAACTTTAAAACTATAGCCAAAATACCAGTCCATAATCCATAATAACGTTTCCTCCAGTGAAAAAGTCCATCCACTCTTGTCCGCTCACATCAAAATCCACCAACATATTTGTTTAGAACTGTTTTTGCTTGTAAGCAGTGCCTTGATCTGTGCATATTTATTTCCTGATTTATACAATATGACTTTTTCACTGGAGAAAGCAATATTACAGATAGAGGACTTATATGTTATTTTATTTGGAAGCAACGGTTTGAAGTTAAAAACATCCTATTGATGGACTGTTTCTTACAAACATGCAGCTTTCTTCTTCATGAGATGTTAATTGATGGACTGGAGTCGTGTGGATTATTGTGATGTTTTTATCAGCTGATTGGAGTAGCCTAATTGGTGTGCACCTGCCCAACCTTCAGGACGTGTACAAATCCAGAGTGAAGAAACGGGCAGGCAACATGATCACAGACCACTCTCACCTCCCCTCCACAACCTGTTTGCACTTCTCCCCTTCGGCAGACGCTACAGATCTCTGTGCATTAGAACATCTAGGCATAAAAACTGATTTTTTTACCCCCATGCCATCTCCACCTTAAACAGCTTACATAGAAATGATTACCTGTTTTCTGTAATTCCTTTTTCCATTTCCAGCAATTGCCTGTCTTTCAAGTATTATGTAAATACATATGCATATTTTATTTATACAACTGTACAGTAAATAATGTACAAATCTGTACCAGATTTGACCACATTATTAATATTATTATTATCAGTCTTATTTAATTATTCTTTCTGTTCTCATGTCATATATGTATGTATGTATGTACAGTGCCTTGTGAAAGTATTCATTCCCCTTCATTTTTTTTTTACATTTTGTTATGTTGCTGCCTTATGATAAACGTCTTTAAATTACTTTTTTTCCACATCAATCTACACTCCATACACCATACTGACAAAGCAAAAACAGAATTGTCACAACTTCGTAAATGTATTAAAAATAAAAAACTGAAATAAGTACATAAGTATTCACCTAATATATTTCACCTAAATATTTCGCTGAAGCACCTTAACAGCCTCAAGTCTTTTTTGTTTGATGCGACATGCTTTGCTCATCAGTATTTTGCAATTATCTGCCATTCTTCACCTCACCTCTTCACCTCTCAAGCTCTGTCAGGGTGGATGGGGGCAGATGCACATTTTTAGGTTTCTCCAGAAATACTTGATTGTGTTCAATCCCAGGCTGTGGCTGGGCCACTCAAGGACATTCACACCTTCTCCATCAGTTGCTCAGTTTGGCCAGGAGGTCAGCTCTAGGAAGAGTCCTGGTTGTTTCAAACATCTCCCATTAAGGGTAACAGAGACTACATGCTTCTGTGACCCTTCAATGAAGCAGACTTTTTTTCTGAACTCTTCCACAGATGTGTGGCTTGACACAAACCTGTTTCTGAGCTCTACAGGCAGTTATTTTGACCTCAGGGCTTGGTTTTTGCTCTGATATGCGTTATCAGCTGTTAGACATTTTATTATGATGTGTGTGCCTTTCCAAATCATACCCATTCAACTGAATTTGCCACAGATTAACTTCACTCGAAGTGTAGTAATATCTTCAAGCAAAATGAATGCTCCTGAGCTACATTTCAACTGTCTATTTCATTTCATATCATCATTTTAGTTTTTTATTTTTAATAAATTTGCAAAGATGTTAAAATCCGTTTTTTTTGCTTGACAATTATGGTGTATGGAGTGTAGATTGTTGTGGAAAAAAAATAATTTAAAGCAGTTTAACATAAGGCAGCAACAAAACAAAATGTGAAAAGGGGCATGAATACATTCGCAAGGCACTCTATGTATGCATGTACCAAGTGCTCCTAAAAAACCACAACACATTCCTTGTGTGTTTGCCCACACTTGGCGAATAAAGCTAATTCTGATTCTGATTCATTCTGACGGCACCCATTCACTGCAGAGGATCCATTGGTGAGCATGTGAAACAAACTCATCTACATCTTGGATGGCCTGAGAGTGAGTAAATGTTCAGAAAATGTATATACATTTTAGGCCATTCATTTATGGCCTATATCATCTTTGAACTTCTCCACCAGCATTTTGCCTTTTTGTGTCACTGACTTCCTCTCAGCACACTGGGCTGTGCTCACTTCCTCCTTCAGTCCACTGTGTCACTGTATTTAGGGAGTTTTATTCATACCACTATTGACAATTTCCTGGACGCTATTTTGTATCATGCACGGTGAGTTTATCTCTTATTTGCACTTGGTTCTCTGTCCCAAACTCTCCTTCCTATTAGCTTTTATTCTAGGCCAGATTTAATTTGCATCTCTGGTTTGATAATTTGTAAACTGATAAGAATGCATTGATGTCATTAGAGCAGTTACATCTTTTTTCTTTATTCTGCTATAGTCAAATGGAGCTCTGCTGTGGTTTCTGACCAAATAATAATATAAGTTAATATGTAATGGTATTTTACATTTTATATGTATTAAATATAATAAAGAAAGAAAGAAAACCTTACTTTTCTACTAAAAAATACAGTGCAAGTTACAGTATGTGAAGCCTAGTGTTGGTAGCATTTGGATATACAAGAACACAGACGATATTGTATTTATTAGATAATAAATGGAAAAATATACAAGATCAAAGGGTTTAATGGAGAAAAGCATCATCTGAAATATGTGAGATGCACATACATTGATTTGATGACTCTGGCAAGTCTGATTCACTTTGTAGTTTATTCGGACAGCCCAGAGACAGAAAGAGACTGTCTGTAAAACAACCAACCAATGTGCCATTCAGCAAATATCCTTGTGAATATCTAGCCCTACTATTAACAACAACAAAAATAATAATAATAATAATTTTTTATTTTTTTATTTGACATGCACCTAGTAATTATAAAACATGCATTCCTACTAATGGAATTTGCATTGTACTCCTTTTGATTGGAGCTTAAGATTTTTTACGCAAATACTTTCCTGGGCAATATGAATCATACTATAAGTGAATGGACTGTTGGCGGTTCGTGACCCCTAAAATAATAAGCTGTACAGCTTCAAGTTCTAGTTTCTTTAAAAAAAAGGAACTGTTTTTTGTTAGCAAAGTCATGTTAGACCCCTAAACCTATAAACACTGTATTGATTTCACATTTCAAACTCAGATGTGCATAGAGTACATGTATGTATTTTTATCATACATATTAGGCCTTCAACAGATAAATCAACATGTAAAAAGAGTCGACAGCCTCTTCATTTGATTTTTCTAAGATGAGGAGAATGAATATGTTATGTTATAAATATTGCAAGATTATTCTATTATTGCAGAGTTTCAGAAGATGTTAACAGGCACCCATGTGAGATGAATTACTTCCCTACCAGCTCTGTGCAACTGTTCTTCTCAGAAATATATAAATAAAGGTCACTGACAACACAATGTTTTGTGGGCGTTAAGGGCAGTCATTTTTATCTTAAATGCATGTGATAATCTGACATGAACTTGACTTACTCAACCAGGACTTCTAGCATGAATATGTTAATTTATTGTGTTTAATCAGTATTGGAATGACTGTTTTTGTCTAATATTAAAGATTCAAGATTGATATATTCAGTATTTTGCATGTCGTTTCAAAAAGATAACTGTTTTCTATTTTAATGTATTTTCAAATGTAATTTAGTGATGCAAAGCTGAATTTTCAGCATCATCCAGTCTTCAATGTCACACCATCCTTCAGAAATCCTTTCAATATGCTGATGTGCTGCTCAAGAAGCATTACTTATTATTAACAATGTTGAAAAAAGTTGCCTGCTTCATATTTTTGGGGGTCATCCGATGCTACATGCACTTTTACAAGTAGTTTGAACTGAAATGTGTGTTGGCAGTGTGTGTACACAACCACCCTATAATGATAAAAATCCCAGTGTTTTTTTTTTAATCTACTAAAATCTTTACCCCTTTCTTAAATCGAACCGATCTCAGATGCCTGTCTGTGTGACGTCACACAGACAGGCCCCTCCCACGATAGTTTGATTGACAGATGGACTGGTGTCTTACCTTATGCCTTATGCTGGGTACACACTAAGGCTACGTCCACACGAAGCCAGAGCTTTCCGTATCCAATCTTTTTTTCCCCCTCGTCTCAAGAAATATCTGCGTCCACACGAAACCACAAAACCGACACAAAACGATGTAGTATTCATGCCAGACCAGTATGTGGTGCTGTAATTCTGCCACAGAGATACACTAAAAACAGAGAAGAAGACTTGGACTATGCGTATAAACCTTGCGCGCGGTATACAAACAAACATGGAACAATACATTTATTAATCTGTGTTAATGTTAGTTAATAAAAAGACAATCGTTCAGTGTTTGTTCATGTTTTTGTTGCTGTTACGTGACGTAGCGGTGTCTGACTAGGGGCGAGACGTGGGCTGATGACGTTATCGTTTCAGAAAATATACGGATTCGCTGTCCACACGAAAATACAAGGGTGGCGTTTTCAGATTTATCCACTCTGGGACCCGGTTTCAAAAAATTTGGGTTTCCCGTCTGTGTGACGTCACACAGACGGGCCCCTCCCACGATAGTTTGATTGACAGATGGATTGGTGTCTTACCTTATGCCTTATGCTGGGTACACACTAAGGCTACGTCCACACGAAGCCAGAGCTTTCCGTATCCAATCTTTTTTTTCCCCTCGTCTCAAGAAATATCTGCGTCCACACGAAACCACAAAACCGACACAAAAC